>NC_089587.1:214504963-214784963 GCF_019320115.1 Miscanthus floridulus | reverse complement strand
ACTCAGGGCCGGCCCTGACTACAAGCTAGCCAATACGTCATCACCCCGTCGCAATAACCACGTCCAAATCGAGAAGCACGTTCAACTGGCTAGCTACACGAACACGACACATCGTCGACGTCTGTGTACATGGCCAGGCCAGCTAGCTATACGCAAGACAACCTGAGGAAAAAGTCTACTACACACATTACATTCTACCGAACACACCCATCAGGCCATCACCCAGGGTCTTAGTTAACCATGTGCTAATTACTTTCGACCGTGAACGAACAGCCGGCGAGTTGACCACGCACAGGAACGCGCACTGTGCACCGCCCATCCCTCCCCGTTCCAGTGTTCCACACAAAAGGATAGGCAGCCACAGCCAGGCACATGCACGTGCACCCCAAGTCCCCAACCCTAAAAATATTCACTTGGGCTTTATTTAGATTGCAAGTTTTTTCACTCTCTCTCCATCACATCAAATCTTTGAACACATGCATAGAGTATTAAATATAGATAAAAAAATAACTAATTACACAGTTTGATTGTAAATTACGAGACGAATCTTTTGAGCCTAGTTAAGCCATGATTAGACAATAATTGTTAAATACAAACAAATACTAATTTCTAACATCAATCTAAATAAGACCTTGTTCAGCAAAACAAAACAATGGACATGCCGGATTCCACCACCGAGCTCGCTCGCAGTCGTCCCCGGCCGTACGAGACGAGCGGCGGGCGAGACAGCGATCATCGCAAGGCTGCAAACGCACGACAGGCACGCGCTCGCGCCCGACGACCAGTGTCCCCGCGCAGTTGGCAGTCCGGTCGGCCACGCGACAGACCGAGCTGCACCACGCACGCAGAGCACAGTAGTGAGAAACCACGCCGATCGAGCGGAGCCGGTTGCCAGGTGGAGCGCGTACCAGGTGCCGCGCCACCGTACCCAGTAACATGCGCGGCGGGGGGTGCCGCGCCTTCGCGCGCAGCTTCGTCCGAGATGCAGCCAGCGGCACTGTGCGGGCGGGGGCCGGGGCCGGGGCGTGACGGCGACTCGATCGCTTCGCTTGGACATAGCGACGGAGCGGGCGGGATCGGTGCGTGCGTTGCGCGGCGTCAGCAGAACGGAGGATAGGAGAGGGGAGGGGCGTTCAGCGTTCTGGCCTGGGCAGGCACAAGCGCAACAACCAACAACCAACCGGCGCCGTACGGAGGTGGGCCGTGGCGGTCAGGGGGTGTGTGCTGGTGGGTTCCGCTAGCGTTTTGGCCTCTGGTCAGCCGCGCGGCAGGCAGGGGGCGAGGGGAGCGAGAGCGAGCTTGCTTGCTTGCTAGCTGGAGCCGCACTGGCCTCCGACCGCCAAACCGCGTCGAGCTGATGCGGACGGACGGAGAGATGAGATGACCGAGACAGATGGTGAGAGGGATATGGCCTCGAGATAGATCAGCATGTCCATGGCTGTTGGGTGGTGGCCTGCTGGTGGGATTCCGGGATAGCGACGCTTCCATCCATCATCCATGCTTTGGTTCTCGCTGCTGACGTTGCTCTGCGTAGGACGGACACGGACTATCTGGGCCTCTGTGGGGGCATCGTTCAGTACGTTATCGGCTGGCAGTGGCACTGCCTCTGGCAGCCGTGGGATCGATCTGTATGACGTGAGACGCGAGCACATGTTTACCGTACCATCAGCCTCATGCAATGCAATGATATTAAAGCCGTCGGAAGCTGATTTATTTTAAGAGAAAAATACTATAGATTCTAATTAATAAGTTCAAACGAACATGCCCCGTGTTGTTGCAAAGTACGTACAGCCGACGGTGCCAGCGCAAAGCCTTGTTTGAGATAAGGGCCCAGCGTGCCCTTAAACCTGGCTCGATCCGCTTCTTTTTTCATCCGAAACAGTGTTTTCCTCTCACAAATTTTTTCAGATTCATCTAGATTCCTTCAGAATTCCTCCAAACGAACGGGACAAATATAAGATGCTCGAAAAGCTCGATCAGCCTGTGTGTTTGAACGCAGAACTATCGTTGATCACATCCACAAGTATTCTCGCCTCAGAATTCAAACACGCAGGTTTGTTTAGCTTGGCCTCCGGCTATTGATGAACACAACGCCTAGCTTTCGCGTCTTCGCGATCTGGCTCACGTACTGGTGCAGTGCAACAAACAATGAATGAGCTCACAGCCGCGCATTGAACCTCAGCTACCAATCAGCAATTAAACGATCCGATGCATGGCCATCAGCTACATCGCAGCGTGAAATAAGAAAATGAATGCGTTGTCAAGCTAACTGGTCTGCTAACCAAGGCCCTGACGCTCCAGATTACCAATAGGCATAAGAGCAAGGCTAATAATACAGCCGGTTTGCTGGCTGTAAGGTTCCTGGCAGCCTTCTCTCAGCCCACTCATACAGTAGTGAGCTCTTTACAATTAATACATGGCCCACTTGTCTCTCTCACAGACTTTCTTGGTTCTTGTGCCTAAGCTGGCTGTAAGCTTACAGCCCGCTTCTTCTCTCTCTCCTCCTCTCTCTCCTCCACCTCAACATTTAGTCGGCTTACAGCCTGCTATTATACTTGCTCTAACAAAAGATCATTTTAGCCTGCATCATTGGATTCCACACTGTGCCAGCCAGCAGGCATTTAGTCAGTGGTCCTACAGTAACCCGTACCTTAAGGATAAACAAATGGTCATTTTAGTCCAGATCGAAAAGCGTGGTTAATTGGTCGGTAAGTCCAACCCCGGGCCCCCCCCGGCAAGGCATGCCGCCGCCGCCGCCCGGTTCCAGGCCGCCAGCTGCCGCCCCTCCCGATCCCAACCCCACCGCGTGCACGATCTTGACTTGGGGCGTCCTCTCCATGTCCTCTGTCCTTCCCCCTTCCTCCGTAGTCCGTACACACCGCGCATGCCATGCCTGATCATCATGCCCTCGGCCCTGCCTGTGCTTGATCCGATTCCGACTGCCATGCCCATGCATGCTGCTGCCATTGTCGTCGCCGTTGAACCGAACCGGGAGTAGCTAGTAGTAGCAGCAGCCAGCTCGATGAGGCAGGCAGGGCAGGCAGCGGCCACAGAGCACACAGAAAATCAAAATCTCATGCTTAGCTAGCTGGTCTCCGTGTGTCTATGTCATGTGATTGGTGGTCTAAGGAAGCTACCGCTGCACTGCTTGATTCTAGTGGTAGTAAAACAATATGGTTTCCCCATGACCTGCTTAGGATGAGCTTGTTTATTGAACGCTGAGAAGAGAAGAGATCCGGTACCTTGCGGCTCAGCTGTGTGTAGTATATATATATTAGTATTATTAGTATTAGTATTAATATAGTACTGTACTGTATATACTAGTTATTTAATCGGGCGATGTTTATTTGCAACGCATTCATTAGGCTGGCCGGGGTTCAGCCGAATTTTTTATTTTGAGTGTGTCTACTGAACAACTATGTGTTTTATGTAATTTCAACACATGATTTTTTTTTGCACCATAAGATTAAGGTCTAACAGCCTCCACCCTGCTTCCACCTCTAGCCTTCTTTTACCTTCAGACAATCACAAGATCACAAATCCATAGATCATAGATCACATATTACAGAAAATAATTTTTTATATGAAAGGACAAATTACAAAGCGGTTGGTTCCATTGCCTACCATGTTAATGTGGTCCGCTGTGGTAGCATGGCAGGTGCTGTGAGTGCTATGGTCCTCGGGAGGGACATATGTGAAGAAGCTGCCGAGCATGAGCACGGTGGAGGCGTCAAGCGAGATGCTCTTCACGATCTCTGTCCTCTCGTCGTTGCCGGTGAGGAGCAGCCACGGCGGCCCCCGGTCGTCGGTGGTGAAGCAGGTGAGGTTGAACGACGGGTGCTCCAGGTGGCAGCCGGCCCCGATGCCGAACGGGTACGGCACGGTCACGTCGCCGTAGCTAGTCGGGCAGCCGGGCAGCCCGATGTTGCCGGCACCGGCCGCCCCTACCACGACGATCGCCGCTGCCACCACAACTGCAAGCAGTGGCCGCAGTTGAACTCGCGCGCATGCCTTGAAGCATTGGCAGTGTGGTTTTTGTGCTAACAAATTCATGTGTTTTTTGGTGCTAAAACACATGTGTGTTGTATAGCATTTCTGTTAGCTTTTTTCTTAAAGTTTTTTCACAAATACGTCCTCGGAAGAAAGATTTCAGAATCTGGACCTTTAGCTCAGCATCATCGATGCTGGCGCCGAGCTAACATGTCTCGGAGCCAGCGTCCCTGGCGCCGAACTCTTAGGCTCAAGACCCACGTGGAGATGACATGGCAGGGAGCTCGGCGCTAGCCACCCTGGCGCCATAGATCTTGACGCCAGGGTGAATGGCGTCGAGCCTTTATTACGTATGGGCCCAGTCCTTTCTCTCTTCCTCTCCCCCCTCTCTCTCGCATCTCCCTCGCCCCGAGCCGAGCAGAGCACCGCCGCCGCGCTCGGAGCCCGCCACCGGCCGCCTGAGCCCGCGCGGCCTCTCCCTCGCCCTCGCCAGAGCCCGCCACCAGCCGCCTGCGCCGCGCCTGGAGCCCACGCCGGTCGCCGTCTCCGCCCCGCGCCCGCGCCGACCGCCCTTCCCCGCTTCCTCGGCCACGGCCGTGGCGGCCACCACGCCGGGCCCACGCCTCGCCCGCGCCGCGCCTCGCCGGCCCCATGCCACCGCCGGCCGCGCCGCCTTGCGCGCGCCATGCCGTGCCGCGCCGCACCGTGCCACGCCGGCGCCATGCCCGCCGTGCAGTGACCGTGCCATGGCCACGTCGCGCCCGCGCCGCCCGCGCCCGGCCTCGCCTAATTGGTTGCCCGTGCCGACGTCCTAGAATCAATCGTTGCAAAGGTAAAAATTGTGAATATACAATGTACCTACTTAGTTGACATTTATTATTTACTAGTTAATATGATGACTTAGGTAGTTGATTTAGTTAGTGACCTAGTGAGATATGTATATAGATAGATAGAAACATAGATACATAGGTACATAGATATAGTTAGATAACTACTTAGATAGGTAGTTACATATTTAGTTAACTAAATAGGACCTAGTTATTTAGTTAGTACACTGTATCTATGTATATAATTGTTATCTTATTTACTTAGTTTGTAGCTAGAAAGTACTTGTTAGGTACTATCTAGTGTCTAATTTGGACTAAAGGACATGCGTTTCGTTATGTGTTTGAACTAGATGAACAACCTAGTAACCATATATCATGGAGGCACTGTTGAATACGATCGCTATAGATATGTTGAGTTTGTTGACATGCAGAGCATGTCTATGCTATTCAATGGTAGGCCTTCATTTAGTGAGATGCTTGCACGAGCTCAGGAGGAGCTACATTGCCTTGGAGATGATGGCATTGCAGTTGAGGGTGTACTGCACCTAGGTTGTCCTCCCAACATCCTCACGCGAATGATCCCAATTGGTTGTGCGGATCGGTAGAAGAACTATGTGAGATCGGCTATGAAGAGCTAGCTGTAATGTTTGGACATGGTTGTGCGTTGGGTGTTAGTCGATCCCATCCCTCATAGGTTTTCCCACCAATGGGTCAGCAGGCACACATCGACCTTCCTATTTTGGAACCTGATATGGATGTGGAGGTTGCACCTACGGTTCCCGATGCTCAATCTACCCCAATGCGGTAGTTGGAGATGCTTGTCAGACTCATGTTGTTGTGGTAGATCCTCCTCATGAGATCCCTTTGACATAGAATTATCAGAGTAAGTGTCTTAACCACATAGTTATTGGGAGCTTACCCCTTTCTTATATCCATTTCTTTCATTATTTCCTCATTTCTCTACTTATGTTGTAGGAGACATTCCTGAGAATATGGATGTGCCCCCTGTTGCTGCGCAAGTGCACTTTGGAGATGGATTCCGTGGCTCCAATAGTGTTGAAATTATGCATGATTCAGAGCCATATGAGATGTCAAGGGCTCTTGATTCTGATGATGATCACCCTGTTGGAGAGCTGACAGAGAGTGATGTTGAGATGCTGATGCGTATCTTTCCCGGCCACCGTGATCCAAGATTTCACGAGTTCAGTGATCTTGCTCATTTTGATCAGGCGTGTGCAGAAGGACATGATGATGAGCTCTTAGAAGCTCCTGAGGCCAGCCCTAACATGGTAATTGAGAATGGAAGGGTGTTCAATGACCTCCCTGCATTGAAGAGGTGGTTGCAGGCGTTTGCAGTGATACGAAAGAGACCTTACAAGGTCTTGCATTCATATGCAGAGTGCCGTTACATAGTTGTGTGTGACAAGGAATGCTGCCCATGGAGGGTTTGTGCAAGAAAGCAAATGGTCATCGAAAAGTGGAAGATCACAAAAATTGTTGGGCCACATAATTGTGCTGACCATGAGCTGACACTAAGGCATCGACAGTTGACATCTACCCTCATTGCCAAGTGGTTGATGGGAATATTGTAGGGAGAACCCAACATGAAGGTTAGGACAATTATTAGGACTATTGAGGCATTGCATGGAGGTTATGTGATAACTTATGGTAAAGCTTGGAGGGCTAAGTAGCGAGCGTGGAAGATGATATATGGGGACTGGGAGGATGAGTATGAGCAGCTGCCAGTACTTTTTAATACAATCAAAGCAGTGAATCCAACCATGCATTATGAGTACACCCCAAAACCAAATGCATGGAAGGATAGAAGACAAATATTCTTCTGTGCTTTCTGTTGCTTCCCTCAGTATGTCGAGGTCTTTAGGCACTATCATCCTGTCTTCTCCATTGAAGGTACGTTCCTGATTGGCAAATATCAGGGCACACTTCTTATAGCCATATCCTGTGACGCGAACAACAAGTTGGTTCCTTTGGCATTTGCTTTGGTCGAGAGGAAGAATAATGACAGTTGGGGATGGTTCTTAAGGCTAGTCCGGATACACGTGGTTGGCCCTGGTAGGAAGGTTGTCGTCATATCTGATAGGCACTAGGGCATAGTTAATGTCGTGCGAGAGCAGATAGAGAGGTATGCACCTTTGCACCATCGTTGATGTACTCGACACCTTGCCAAGAATCTACTCTAGAAGGATAGTGTGAAGGATAACTTTGATTTGTTCTAGGACGTTGCTCGATAGCTCGAGGACAAGTACTTTTAGAAAAAGTTAGAGCAGGTCAGAACTGCATCAAATGCAGAAGGTAGACATTGGCTCATTAGAGAAATGGACGAGAGCTCACGACGCCGGTGGATGGAGGTACGAGTTTTAGTGCAGCAACATGGCGGAGTCATTCAATAAGTTGCTATTGGGGATATGTGGTATGCTCGTAAATGCAATCATTCAATTCACCTTCTATAAGCTTGTTGCCTGGTTCAACGATAGACACGTCCATGCATTGAAGTTACGGAATGATGGAGAGATATGGGCTCTGAAACCGAAGGCACACCTAGAGAAGGCAAATGAAAGGGCTGGCACACATGAGGTTACATGCTTTGATCACGCCATAGGGACTTATCAGGTAGAGCATAGGGGCAGTACAATGTCCGACAGCGAGGTTCGAGAGTCGAGGATGCATAGGTTGTCCTCCAAGATTTCAAATGCACTTGTGGTAAACCAAGGCAGTATCACTTTCTTTGTTCCCATTTGGTGGCAGCAGCTAGGCATCGTAACTATAATATCAAGAGCAAGATACCTCATGAGTTTAGTGTGGACACACTTGTGCACATATGGAGCCCCCTCTTCGTGCCTTTTCGGGACCCTAGAGAGTGGCCTCCATATGATGGGCTGAAGTATATTGCGGATCCAGCTTACCATTGGAACAAGCATGGATCAAGGAAGAGGACGAGGCACATGATGGTTATGGATCAGATACCTAGAAGAACGAGGCATGGGAGAGGAACCCCATTTGTTACTGACCTCGAGCGGTACGAGTGCGGCAAGTGTGGTAGACTTGGCCATAATTCATGAAGTTGCCATTGTCAAATTAGTGAGGTGCAATTATTGGTTGATTATGTTACTTAATATTTATCGTATTCATTTAATTAAATATGCATGTAATTGTGTCAATTACTTATACATTTCTAAGTTCATATTTCATTGCATATTGAATTTCTAATTCATTGACTTTTTTGTAGGATGGCGCAATTCCACCTGCTCGACTCGACATACGAGGAGACCCACCGAGGACATCTCATAGCATAGGGGCAGGTAATAATATATACGTTTTGTTCAAATTTTGGTGAGCGTACATGTGTTCGTGAAGTAACAGGAGACTATGTTTTATTCCATGTAGGATCTTCCGCTCCTTCATCAGAAGAACAGGAAGATTTTTGACTGGGAGAAGCACAACCAGTCCTTCATTGAGTAATGAGAGGAGATGTACGACAACGTGGAGGAGAACAACGAGCCGCACATAAATCATGAGTTCAGGCGGTACCAAGTTTGGTACCAGCGTACGACACGTTGCAGGCTGAAGGTACAATGGACAGAAGATGACTATGTCGACATCGAGTACTCCGACGATGAAGACACAACATATGACCAATCTACTCATGCAGGAAGGCAGGTGGAGGCAGGACCGCTCATTGACAGAGTGGTAAGTCAATTGCCTTATTTTTCTACGTTAAGTTGCATACCAATACATTCGACGTTCTTGGACCGACATTAGGAGTTATCTATTTTAGTTAGTGCCACCTTCGAGCCGTATCACCCTTATAATACATTAGATTCTTGTACAAAAGAAAACAAAACCTATTGCTATATGTTTAGAAGTATTATTACTAAGAACTTTGTTGCAGGGCAATACACTCAATGCTTCGTTGAAGAGATTGAGCGCATTCGGCAGAGAGTCTGGGACGACTACATGCTTACCTTCCTAGACATAAGATTCAAAATATTCTTTCAAACATATTATTAATATATTAGATTCTTTCAGTTAACATAATTTTGTACAACAGAGGCTGTCACGTCGGCTACGCCATGCAACTGCTCATTGTGGTTGTAGGACAGACATGACGCAAGACATATATGTTCCTTCCACAGGCAGAGGAGGCTTGGGTTCCTCTAGCCAAGCAGCTACAGGGATGGGAATGAGGACAAGGATGACGATGATGACATGGACCACAGGCACGAGAAGCTTGGCCCCTCTCAGCTCCATGACGCTCCCTTGACTCAGCCTACACTACCTCCAGGCACTAGGCGACACCATCCGCGTGACCCTTACACTCTAGGTATGAGCGCTCTCGGTCACAAGGGTAAGGGCAAGAGTAGGAGGCAGTGAGGGTTGTGGTAGATGTTAGTATACACTATTATAGATTTTGTATTTACTTTCCTATAACTATTTAAGACTGTATAGACATTGTGGACTATTTGGACTATGTAGGATATGTTATGTTGGTTGTGATCTTCATTGTGGTTGCATTTTGCTCCTTGGATGATTAAATGTTTGGAATATATAATGATGTCTCTGTTTGTAACCGTGGATGCTCCTGAAACAAGGAAACTCTTGTGAATTTTTCCATGAATCATTAATCATACTACACTGCTAAAAAGGCACAAATGTAGTACATAGATCAAATATAAATTTATTAGAACATGTATAGTCCAATCGTATCGTACAAATGCTTTGTAGATGAATCTAGAGTTATCAAGCAACAATGAACAAACCTAGGCTTTTTAGACAATAAAAATAGACTTTTCAGATACAAGAACAACAGTGATTTATCATTTCACTGACATAGTACTGGCATGCAAGGAAGCACAACTCCACTCCATCTCCACCATCCATCTTATGACTGTTTGATCCAAGGGCTGAGGTGAAGAGGCACATGGATTGCTGACATGACACATTGAGAGACCTCCATTCCTCCTCTCAACCTATAAATAACCCCTCACTCCCTCTCATTCACACACAAAACAAGGAAGAAGAGCACTCCTTAGCATTTTCTTTCGTTGTAGTACCAATATCTTGAGGGTCGTCTAGAGGGAGAGAAAAGAGGAAGGGAACAACCATTAGGTGGGAGAGTCCTCTTAGTCCTGATTTCTTTGAGGAAGCTCTTTATGAGAGGTTCTTAGTTGAGAGCAAAAGCGATTTCACCAAAGAGACACCACTGAGAGGATACGATGAACGGAAAGAAGAGTGGCCAAAATGCATGCATGGTGAGGACTGCCTAGTGCAGATGTTCACCGAGGGAATAGATGGAGGTCATCGTTTCTTCAAATACTCACGAGCATGGGTACTTGTTATTAGTATTTGTTTCTTCAATATGTTCCTCGTTTATACAACTTACATGACATACTTATTGCAGTCTTCCTTGTTCAAAGAAAACTATGGGTTCACTAGGTGGGTCGATCCTCGACCTATTTATCCATATGCGGAGTACATCTACTACCTGTAAGACCGTATCTTCGATCTAGAAAGAGAAGTTAGCAGTAGTTACAAGGACAATGGACAGGACGACAACAACAATGGTGCCGATTAACAGGACGCACTCTACAATGATCCATATTGCACCTGCCCTAATCACAGGAACAAGGGTCCTCCGCCGCCACCACCACCAACAATGGGAGGCTACTTTGGAGAAGGTGCAACACAATTTGCTATGTGGCCATACTACTAGGACAACTTTATCTTATTCACATGGCACATCTATGTGTTTATTGTTTGGTTTAATTACCTAAGGCATGTTAGGTTTAGTCGAAGGAATTCTGTACCCTAGTTTGGTACATGATCTCACATGCTATTTCATGTGTTTTGTGTGTTGAAAAGGCTCAAATCTAGTACATAAATTAAGTGTAAATTTATTAGAACGTGTATAGTCCAATCGTATCGTACAGACTTCGGTTGGGAGTCCCGACTTGAGTCGGGACTTTCGACTGTCGGAAGTTCTGACTCACGTCGGGACTTTCGATGGCCACAATCACTGCGTAGGCTAAGTGACTAGGCGTCAGGACTTCCGACATGAGTCGTGACTTCCGACTGTCGAGAGTTTCGGCTTATGTCGGGACTTCTGACACCAACAGTCATTGAAAAATATTCTACGTGCTCGTGGAGTGCTAGAGTGTCTCTCTTTTGATTTTATTTTTATGCTTGAACACTATATCTTCCTGAGACCAACTAAGTTTACATCCCTCTTTATAGTGCGGCGGATCCTAAACTCAAAAACATAAATAAAACCATTGGAGAGTGCATAATTAGTAATAGCTATGACATATCTCATTAAGATCACATTAGTCCCTAATTTGGATGTCATCAATATACCAAAACCCACATAGGGGGCAAATGCACTTTCAAATCCTTAGTCTGAAATATACTTAGTAAGCAACTCATCATTCGAGTACTAGTCCTCTATCATAACCCTGTTGCTGTGGCTAGGCTCACATGCGTTGCTCTAACCTACCTGTCGCCTATAGTAAGCGGCCTCTGCTTCATCTGCGGCCGCTGCGGCCTAAGTGAAGAATGCATCGTTATCCTCCTCTGCCTGCAACCCCGCCTGCAACCCCACCTCTGCTAGAGCGATGAGCTTGCTTAGTCTACTAGTGTCATAATCAGTCTACTTCGCCTTCAAGCCCATCTCTGCTAGAGCGATGAGCTCACTCAGTTTGCCAGTATCGTCCTCAGCCTCCTACGCCTGTAAGCCCACCTCTGCTAGAGCAATGAGCTCACTCAGTCTGCCAATATCGTCCTCATCCTCATCCCCCTCATCAGACAACACTATCAGTGATTGAACGGTGCGACCAGCTCGCGATCTATGCTCATCTAACTTCTTCTCCTCATACCTTGCATGAGCCACCTCCGCGGCATGTTCCTTGCTGCAACCATTCCCTTCATGTATAAAATGCAATTAGTTAGCAACGCAATTATATTACATTTAAAACCAGGCAATGAAAAAAAGGCTTTCAAGCACTCACTGGCACATAATGCAACAACATGCTCATTCAAGACCTGCATCTATACTCTTGTCTCCTCCCTTGCCTCCTTCCTTGCCCTCTCCTCCTCTAACATCATCCGCCTCTCCAATCCTCATTTGTTAAGCCCAACATCGATCGAGTTATAAATACCGCGCTGTTTAGCAAACTCATGCATCTTTTCTTTGTGATATTTAACGAATAGTTTGACATAGTCAGGTCCATATCCCCTCTTTCATACAATTACTTGCCTCTCCTTTAGTTTATCCAAGAACTTAGCTTGACCATCATAACATTCCCACCTGCATTTCCTAGTGCTCTGTTCAAAAGAAATAGGGGAAATTGGCTGGTGGACACCTACAGTGGTGGTCGTTTGCTGGCGGACACCCAAAGTGGAGCTATATGCTAGAAGATACTCTGGTTTGTTGTAATTATGCCAAAGGATGCCGCGGGCCGATTTCCACCGGTTGAGGAGAGAGAAAAATTCAGTTTGGACATCCAGTGCCCCTGAGCCATGTTTGGGTCTGGTTGGACCAGCTAATAACCGACTCGAGCCTGGTCTGGTTCCCTGTGCCAGAGCAGAGGCAATCTGGCGGTGTCGCTTGATGGAGCTCCCAGTTTTGAAGGTCCCGATGAGCGTGCACAGGGGGTGGAGGAAGCCAAGGCGAAGCCATCTATGAATAGGGCTCAGGTGGAGATGGCCTCTAGAGATGGGAATGGGGACAACAGATCTTGGCTTTGAGCCCGTCATTCATGGCAGGCATGAGCCAAACAGCGATAGTGTTTCCCTCGCTGGATCTGGCTGGGTACGGCGGGCAGTGCGCCTTCCCTAGTGTGTGTGCGCCGTTGAGCACGACGAGGTCCTTGACATCAAGGCCATTGGCGGCAAAGGCCTAGACCATGAGGCTGATATTGTCGTGCAGGAGCAGAAGCTCACCGTAGCTGGCGGTGTTGGATGTGCGGCCGTACCAAGAGAGGAGTGCGAGGGCAAGGGCGAGGGCGAGGTCCCTGAGTGCGGAGATGGTGGCGGTGAGGTGCACGCCGAGGAGAGGGGAGCGAGGCGCACATCGGGTGATGAGGCGTGCATCTGGGAGCGGGGTGTGAGGACATGAGGTGCGGCCGCGTCTAGCTAGGCCTATTCGAGCTAGACATGAGGCACCATCCGGAGGCTCTCGGAGCTGTCAGAGCTGTGAGGCGACTCCAGTGAGTTCCATCAGCTGAGCACTGAGACCCCCGACAGCTTGAGGAGGCACTGCGCCACCTCCCCGGTCGTGGGACGGCACGCAGGGTCTTGCCTGACACACCCATCGATGAGCTTGACCACCATGACCACGGCGTCCTACGGGCAGCTCCCCGCCGGCAGCGCTAGGTCCACAAGCTCCTCCAACCACTCAGCCACGTCCAACGTGACCTGCACCTATTACGCCCACGTCAGAAGTGCCACCACGCCCATGGCGGCCGTGAGGAGGCAGTCCCGCGGTGCACCATGCTCGGCGTACTCGGTGATGAGGTACCACCATCCGCGGTGGTGGCACAGGTCGGTGAGGCGGATCAAGTTGAGGTGGTTGATCTTCCGCATCATCTCCACCTCCATCGACACGTTTTGGTCGACCACCTCGACTGCTGTGGTGTCGCCATTGAACGCTGCGCGGTACATCGACCCACCGATGTGCCAGTCAGGGCTGAAGTAGTCGGTGGCCGCCTTGAGCTCTGCATAGGTGTACACCTTCAGTGAGGACTTGATGTCTGTCATGAAAATGCTCGAGAATGTCTCGCTGGTGGAGAGTGAGAACTCACCGCCGGTGAGGGTGAAACCCAACGACGTCGTCGCCCTATCGTTGCCTATTTTACCTTCCTTCTCGACCACTTCACCGGCGGCTAGAACGACGCATGCTCGCCTCCTCCTCGTCCTCAGAGCGAGGAAAGCTCTAGCAGAGACAATTGCGGCGACGGCAACCACCGCCACAGCAATGCCAATGTAGACCCCGACATGGCTACTGCTCTTCTAGCCTAGCGCCGGCGCTACCACCGGCGGCGTCTGGATGCGCGACACATTAGGCTATGCGTTGACGGGGATGAGCAGGGTGGTGTAGGGGAATATGGTGAACAGCAGCTGCAGTTGGTTTGCCTCCGCGATGGTCTAGGCGTCGACCCCGAACCGTGTGGCCATGCAGGTGCAGGTCGTCGGGACCAGCTGAAAGGACCTAGGATGCCGCCTAGAGGGGGGGGGTGAATAGGCGTTTCTAAAAATTAACACCTTTAAATGTAGAAATAATTAGTAAAGGGAGTTTCCAAAATGGAAACTCCAAGTAAGAGTAATACCACCCCTCACAAGTTAGCCATAGAGTATGTAAGAGATACTAAATAAATCTAGGAGCCACAATCCTGCAACACAACGATTAGCGCAAGAATCAAATAAAATCAGCACTGAGCTCTAATACCGGACGTGTCCGGTATACACGATTTCTGCAGAACAGCCCCAAACTTGCTCCCTTCAATTTTTATCTTCAAACCAAACAACAGGTATCTACTGAAGATGACAGTAAACACAAAGAACCTGCACAAGAGCTAGAGCAACACAAATATCGAATGAAATGCAAATTGAGACACGATATTTGTTTTACCGAAGTTCGGACTCGTTTGAGTCCTACTCTCCATTGAGGGGGCTACAGGCGACCCAGCGAAGGTCAGCCCTAGAGGGTACCATGAAGGTCACTCTAGCTAGAGTCTTTTCCAACTCCTTTTCCTCCTTCCACTAGATGATTCCGAGGCGGCGGAATCGACCGTTACAAACTTTCCGTGGCACACCACAAGCTCTTGGGTGCTCTTTGACGACGCCTAACCATCTAGGACCGAAGAGTCCAAGAGTAACAAATGCAAATCACGAGATTGACAATATGCACAAGTGCTCAAGTGGTTGGATTGCTCTCTATTTGAATTTCACTCAATCCACAATTTGATTTGGCAAATTTGATCAATCACTCATTAAGAGAGGGTTGGGAGAGTTGGCAAGGCTCAAAAACATGTGTGTGTATCAATAGAATCAACAGCCTCCAAAGGTGGAGGCTTAGGAGTATTTATAGCCCCCTTGGAAAACTAGCCGTTTTGTAGCCGTTGCAATACTGGACACGTTCGGTATGCATACCGGACACGTCCGGTATGACTTACACTACGCCAATGGTAACTAAGTTACTGTAAAGTTGTGAGTCATCGGAACTCCCGATGAATGTCGGAACTCCTGATCGTCGGAACTCCCGACTCACGTCGGAACTCCTGACCCTCAGCAATTTTGAAAACCATGTAACTGAGTTGAAGTTAGTGAGGTGTCAGAACTCCCGACACATGCCGAAACTCCCGACCGTCGGAACTCCCGACTTACGTTGGAACTCCCGACCCTCAAGACTTTTTAAAACTAGCCGTTGGCCTCTGGTCATCCATACCGGACACGTCTGGTATGACCAGGACAGTGGACCCTCCAAGTTAGTTGAAGTGCGAGACGTCAGAACTCCCGACCCATGCCGGGACTCCCGACCATCGGAACTCCCGACGAACCAACCCGAGAACAATAATTTTACAGCTGCTGGACAAATACCGGACATGTCCGGTATGAATACCGGACACGTCCGGTATTGCCAGACCAGCAAGAAATCAGTTAGCTCTTTTGTCGCTCAAATACTCAAAACTCACATGGGTTGGCTTGAGCACTTATAAAATATTATCTATCAACATGATGCATCCCTCTTAATAGTACGGCATACCTATTAAACTCAAGATCAAAGGAAAAATGAATTTATATCACTTGAGTTGATCTCTTTTGAATTGATGCCATCCCATCCAATCTTCATCAAGTAAGGGTGCTAACATGTTGATGTTGATCTTTTCACTTGAGCATAGCCATCTTGAGCATGTGACTTGATTCCATTCATCAAATTTGAATAATCCCAAATATATCAAGTCACTTCCATCAAACATTCCAATAGTGATTTGATCCTTCACATAAACATGAACATCATAGCTTGATTAGTACCTCAACTAAATGCAAGTACTTCCTTCTTCACCCTAGCTAGGTTCTTCGGCCGCCAAGCCAGTCGCTTGCCCTTCATCCCTTGCTTAGTACCTCAAAGCCTTTCCTTGCTATCTTCACCATCTCAAGCCATCAAGTCACATCTTGTGTTGAATCATCCATTCATGTATTGTTATCTTTTTTATTTCAATTTAGCAAGCTTCAAATATTGAGATCCAATCCATATGCAATCCCTTATGTCTCATTAATTAGTTCTTACAAGCTTGCTTTCACATAGAACATGGAAATCCCACAATAATAAGCCTTTGCATGAATTCTATTTGCATTGTTGTCTTGTACTTGAACTAGATTGTTTACACAACAACACATCATTTTGGCTTTCATTAAGTACCTATGAGATAACCTTATTACCTGTCCACACTTAGCAAACGGGTTAGTCCTTTAATCACGTTGTCATTCAATCATCCAAAACCCACTAAAGGGCTAGATGCACTTTCAATCTTCCCCTTTTTGGTGATTGATGACAACTTGATTAAAGCTTATATAAGGATATAAACATTTAAACTGTTAGGTTCAATGATTTATGAGAGGCTCCCCCTTAATATGTGCTTATGATTAGAATTTACAAAATGACCTCAAATGTCAATTACACATACTAAAACATATAGGAGACTCCCCCTAATCATTGCATCCATGGGGTGCATGTGTGTGTGACAAAGTGAAACCGTGATGCATAGACAAGATATATCACACAAGAATAAATAGAAGGCATCACATCAAATATTTTCATTCTAGCATGCATAGTCCTTATGAAAATAAATATAACACATGTAATTCACACATAGCACTCATTACACATTTTCTCAAGTCCATAAGCCACTGAAATATAAATAAAGATCATGTCTCAAGAGATACATAGATAAAGCATACATAAGTCTCATCTCTCACATGATACAATCTATCTCAAATCCAAGATACATCAATGAAGCTCAAAAACAAGAAACTATAGCCTGCAGTACATATCTTCAGGTACAAAGATAAGCAAATGAAACTATCCTGAAGTTTTAATCAGTCTCTCTCCCCCTTTGTCATCTATCACCACAAAGGTCCAATAATGACATACTAAGAACAAAGGGCTACAAGCTATCACTGAAAGCTAGATCACTCATCATCATCATCATCACCAGCATCCTCGTCATCTGAGTGTGCAACACCGGCTGGACGAGAACCACCCGCACCAGACAGGTCATAGCCACCAGACCCATAGTAGCCACCACCACCTGTTAGGTCACTCCACCAATCTGAAGCAAGGTCGTCTGCAGTGCTGGGACATGGCTGAGAGTGAGTAGGCATACGAGCCTAAAGTGGTAGTGTCAGGGTGCTCAGGTGCCTGCTGCTGCTATCTCTGAATGAACTCAACATACTCTCTATCATATCTGGCCTGCTGCTGCTCCTCAGTCTCCTGCTCACTAGCTGCCTCATCTGATAGTGGAGACCTAGGAGGATCAAGCTCAAGCCTAGAAGTAATTTGCTTCAAGGTTCGAGTATCCTTCCTCCTAGCCTCCCTCTCCTTCTGCTATCGGGTCTGGATGTCCCGGCACATCCTAAATATGGAGCTGAAGAGCCTATGGATAGGCAAGGGAGGACTGCCACAGCATGAAGTAAGAATGTGAAGGAGCATGTGGTGGAGGTGAAGCTCCTACTAGTGCACCACTCCTAGGTGCATCTACCTCTGGTGCTGCTGCTGCTCCTCCTAGTCCTGCTGGAGGTAACCCTGTCTTAGGCAGATCTGCAACAATCTTCAGGGCCTTGTGAATCTTGTCATACTCGAATGTGTGCCCTGTCACCTGCTCAATCATATACATGATATAGGGAGCAAATCCACATCCCTTAAGTTGCCTCTCTCCCACACTCCTGATCTCTGACCAAATGAAGTCAAATACGCTGAAAGGCCAAGCATCAGGTGCCATCCTGTGGAGTAGGTTCCTAGAGTAATCTGCAATGTTGCCCTTGTCTCCACCCTTATAGTCAATAGTCTTCCTAAATATCCTATCTAGGTATCTGTAAGTGGGGTGAAGACCTAGAACCTTCCCCATAGCTCCTCTCTCTCCACCTAGAGGGTACATGTAGGCGAGCTGCTCAGGAGGTAACACCTGCTCGGTGTGGATCCTATCCCTCTGGAGATCATCCTCTGAGAAGCCAAGCTAGACAGCAAATACATCATAGTCAACACTATACCACTAGCCCTCAAGCATCTAGTGCATCCGCCTCTCATCCTCCTCAACAAACAGAGTAGCATAGAACTAAGCTACTACCTTTGTGTTCCAGTTATGATGGAACTCCATGATCTCATAAACCCTAGTGCACTGGCAAATAGCAATGGCATGATCAACTGAGGCCTTCTGCAACTCTCTAATGTACTGCCAGTTAATCCACTGAGACCTAACAATCACTGGGTTCCTGGTGAGAATCACACTAGAGTAGTAGTCTAGGTGAAAGGCTATCTAGAAGCAGTGATCATACTGAACCTTAGGTAAGCCTCTCGAATCAACCCTTCGCTCATCTCTAGCTTTCCTAGTCATACCTTTTCCCCTGTAGTCAACTCTAGGAACATAAGAGGGCACATTGGGTAGGCAGTGTCTCAAGGAGACCATAATGCATCCCCTGACCAGGCTGGTGCTGAACTAGAGGAACTAGGCTCCTCCTCCTCAATCTCCTGCTCCTCATCTGAGCTATCACCATCTGATCCTCTGTCAGTGCTCTTCCTCTTTCTTTCTTCTCTAGACTCCACTCTGAACTCATTAGTGTCAGTGTAGAAGAAGAGCTCCCTGACCCCTCTACATACTGAGCTGCTGCACTAGAGGCAGCCCTGGTAGACCTCCTGCTGGTTGGCTTGAATCCAGGATGCATCTCTTGTCTCGCCTTCTTGTACTTCTCAAGTGCTGGATCATGCCTGTGCTTGGACCTCGGCTCCTATCGTCCACTCATGGCTGATGTCCTGTATCCAAAGATTTTCATAGAATTTTAGATACATGCCCATAGCTTATTCTTGAATTGCGATTAGACATAGAATCTTTTATCCATGGTTTTACAATCATCTTGACATACAACTGTCAAAAAGTTTGCAAAACATAGATACAAAAGAAGCTAAGCCTAACAAACAATTCTAGGATAGGATTGAATCAAAGGAGAGCAGAGAGCCTGCTCTGCTGGGCTATACCAGACTCGTCCAGTAGCATACCGAACACATCCGGTATGGGCGACCAGCAACCCTAACTAGGGTTCCTTGATTCAAACCATCACGGATCAATTCCAAACTTTGGGCATTGCTTCTATATCACTAATGCAGCATATTGATCGAAGGAATTTCAAAATCATGCATTGACCATGTAGATCGGACGAGGTCCTGATTAGGGTACCTTGAGAGGAGAGATGAGAAGGCGATGAGAAATCCAAGTCCCGGGCCTTCAATCTTGATGCAAGCCTTCTCCAATGTGATCTCCTCCTCTCCCTTTTCTTGGTGAAGTCCTCGGGCGCCCTAGGTGAGGAAGAAGGGCGTCGGCTGGTTGGCTTGGAAGAAGACAAGTCTGTCTGGGCCGAAGGGGTACGCTTGGTTTTATAGTCCCCGCTCATACCGGACACGTCCGGTATACGTGGGCTGGCCCAAGTTATTCCAAAATGTGTTTTCTCTCTTCCAATCCCCTTTTCTATTATTTCTCAGTCCAAAAGGTATATAATCTTGATCCAAACTGAGTATCATCACTTTTCTTATCCAATGCCATAAATTGATTTTCTCTTTTCCAAATATTTGGCATATACAAGATTTCGCTTACTTGAGAGAGAGAGAGAGTGAGACATAGTAGATTGTGGACTTAAGAAAGCCATGTCATGTGTGATTAGCCAATCAAACAATCAAGGAGAGCTATAATCATCACATGGCAAGGCTAGGTCACAAAGACCAAGATTCAAATAGTTTTTCAAATTCACACCACCTACACATGCTAGTTATGGGTTTTGAAAAATATCTCTCCTATGTCACACAAATGCAGATTCTAACATATAAAGGGCCTTAGATGCACTTACAATGTATGTATGTAAACACATACCTTTGCCTTGAGCCCACAAGAATACCACTAAGAAGATAAATAGCATGATGATCTTTATGTTGACCTCAATTGCCAAATAATCATGCTACATACTTTTTCATCCAAAGAACTACAAAGAATGCTAGATAAATTTGTTAGTCCACAATGGTGCAAAATAGAAATTTAGCTCCCCCTAAATAAGTGCTTCAAGTAATTTGAATGATTTTCAATAAGCACTTTTATTATATTAAGAAATTGAGAGCCAATTTTCCATTTTGACCATAAACCTAATAAAATTGCCATATTTACAATTGAGTTCAAGAGATGCTCACAATCCACTTAGTTTTGATAAACAACAAGCTTCTGAGTAAATTGAGGATATATGAAAATATATGGATCAAAGACTCAGTTGTAATTTTATCAGTGTTCTGGTTCCTGCAATACCGGACACGTCCGGTAGGTATACCAGACACGTCCAGAATACACAGAACAGAAACACTCAATTTATGTCTCTGGCCATACCGGACACGTCCGATAGTAATACCAGACACGTCCGATAGGTGCAGGACAGAACCAATTAATTCACTGCTTGTGATTCAACTTTATCATTTGTTGTATACTAGCATCTCAACAAATAAATTACTCTACTAGAGAGCGATCAAAAGCATCATATGGCAAAGTAGAATTCTTTTTAATTGAATCTAATTAGCCACTTTTATTATTTCACAAATGTACCTATTTGTGAACTATAGAACACTGAAATGAACAAGGTGGCTATCCTAAAAGGTTTAGGTACTTGTTACCAATGGTGAGGATGAAATATATGATATGTTCATTGAATTATCTTTGGGTCAATCATATAAGGGATTATGATAAGAATTGGTTGATAGATTGAGAGAATATTGTCAAATTGCTTGCTCAACCACCCCGAAGGCTTCATCTCATCACCAAGTACCTACATCATTAACCTAAGCACACTTTGGTACCCAACTCTTGTTGGGTCCTTTTGAGTTAGTCAACAAGTGCTTAGGCACCCAAATGGCTTTAGCACTAGTTTGTGGTGAACACATCACCTTACTAATGCTAACTCCATTTGTGGTCTTCCTAAGCATATCATGATAAACAAATGTGTTTGGCTTAGGTGAGTTACCATTTGGGCATTCATAGCTTAGATGCCCTTTTCTTTTACAAGCATAGCATATGCGGCCTTTGTTTGCTCTATGCTTGTTTTGCTTGTATGGACATCTATCAACCTTGTGGCCCATCTCATTGCATCCATAGCATCTTCTTGTTGCAACTTGGGCTTCCTTTCTTGCCTCTTTGTACATTGGGCATTTCTTGGTAGAAGCCTTTAGATTTGCGGCTTCAACCTTGTCGGCCCAACTCTTGTGTGGACACATAGCCCACTCATGTCCATACAATCCACAACCATAGCACATCCTTTTTTCATGTTTCTTGCTCTTGGTTGGGTTGGCCTTGCTTGAGATGTGATTCTTTTGTTGGGCTTTGGAGGAAGCAAGGTTTGAACCCTTCTCAAGCTTCTTCACCATGTTATCACCGTTATCTTGAGAAGGTTGTGCTTTCTCCTTACCCTTCAACCGAATCACATCTTTCTTTAATCTTTTCACCTCTTCTTTGAGCTCTATGTTTTCTATGAGATTTGGCTCAATCAAAGATTGGCTTGCTTGAGGAGCACACTCATTAGTACAAGAAATATTTAATTGAGATGGTGTACTAGTGAGTGAATGTGTGAGAGGTTGAGAGAATTTTACCGATGTGATCACAACCTCATGAGCTACCTCAAGCATGATGCTTGATTCTACTACTTCATCATGAGAGCACTTTAGATGAACATAGTTTGCTTGTAGCACATTATACTTGCTTGATAGTTCATCTAGCCTTGCCTTGAGCTCCAAGTTTTCCTTCTCTAGTTGTGAAACACTAGAAGAGGATTTAGTAACTAAAGCATGCTCAATTGACAATTTTTCATACCTTTCACTTAGAGCCTTTAGTTCTTCCATCTTGGAGATGAGAAACAATTCTTGCTTTTGAAGTGATTGCTCTTGCTTCTCAATCTCTTCTTCAAGCTCATCATTCTTTTCAACTATCTTCATGATGATGAACTTGTCTTTGCGGTTGAGATGATCAAGGTTGTAGTTGTCTTCAACTTCAACATCACTCTCATCTTGATCATCTACTTGTGCCTTTCTCCTTTTCTTGATCTTTCTTGTTACTCTTTTTCTTGCTTTTCTTGGCCATGAGACACAAGTGATGAGTATCATGAGATACTGAGGTTGACTCATCACTTGGTCGCCACCGAGCTTGAGCATCGTTGCAAACAGCTGCTTGCTGGTCTACTTGCCTCGGCCATACCAGACACGTCCGGTATGCATACCGGACACTGTCCGGTATGTGCAGGCTAGACAATAGGTCATGCGCTGCTTGCACTTCTTGCTCCTGGCTCGGCGCTCTTGAGGTCTTGTGAGGCTTCTTCGCTGTATGATGACACAATGGACATACTTTCCATTGACTCGATCTCAAGTGCATCATCACATTTGGATTTTCCATATAAATCAAAAAGTCTAGTACAAATGAGATGAGCACTCTTCGGAGGTGGTTGTCCATTGAAGATTGCCTCATCTTGAACCTCTACACTCAATGTACTCAAAATAATATTAATAGCTTGAGCATTGAGTTGCACGCATATCTCTTCCTCTTTTGACAAATTTTTGTAGTTGCTCCAATCAACTATAGGAAGAGGTATGCTTACATCCACAATATGCTCAACAAGAGGAACTAATATCTCTAAAAGCATTGAGTACATGTATTGACCAAGTTAGAAAGTTTGAACCATCATTTTGGAGAAGCACCGGCTCCAACTCGATAGGCGTCGACATCCTTTTCTCACGGCGGTGAAGCTTTAGGTGAGAACCTTCGCTCTGATACCAATTGAAAGGACCTAGGATGCCAGCCTAGAAGGGGGGTGAATAGGAGTTTCTGAAAATTAACACCTTTAAATGTGGAAACAATTAGTAAAGGGAGTTTCCAAAATGAAACTCCAAGTAAGAGTAATACCACCCCTCACAAGTTAGCCACAGAGTATGTAAGAGATACTAAATAAATCTAGGAGCCACAATCCTGCAACATAATGATTAGCACAAGAATCAAATAAAATCAGCACTGAGCTCTAATACCGGACGTGTCTGGTATGAATACCGGACGTGTCCGGTATACACGATTTCTGCAGAATAGCCCCAAACTTGCTCCCTTTGATTTCTATCTTCAAACCAAATAGCAGGTATCTACTAGAGATGACAGTAAACACAAAGAACCTGCACAAGAGCTAGAGCAACACAAATATCGAATGAAATGCAAATTGAGACACGATATTTGTTTTACTAAAGTTTGGACTCGTTCAAGTCCTACTCTCCGTTGAGGGGGCTGCAGGCGACCCAGCGAAGGTTAGCCCTAGAGGGTACCACGAAGGTCACTCTAGCCAGAGTCTTTTCCAACTCATTTTCCTCCTTCCACTAGATGATTCTGAGGCGGCGGAATCGACCGTTACAAACTTTCTGTGGCACACCACAAGCTCTCGGGTGCTCTCCGGCGACGCCTAACCATCTAGGACCGAAGAGTCCAAGAGTAACAAATGCGAATCATGAGATTGACAATATGCACAAGTGCTCAAGTGGTTGGATTGCTCTCTTTTTGAATTTCACTCAATCCACAATTTGATTTGGCAAATTTGATCAATCACTCACTAAGAGAGGGTTGGGAGAGTTGGCAAGGCTCAAAAATGTGTGTATGTATCAACAGAATCAGCAACCTCCAAAGGTGGAAGCTTGAGGGTATTTATAGCCCCCTTGGAAAACTAGCCGTTTTATAGCCATTGCAATACCGGACACGTTCGGTATGCATACCGGACACGTTTGGTATGACTTACACTGTGCTAATGGTAACTAAGTTACAGTGAAGTTGTGAGTCGTCGAAACTCCCGATGAATGCCGGAACTCCCGACCGTCGAAACTTCCAACTCACATCGGAACTCCTGACCCTCAGCAATTTTGAAAACCATGTAACTGAGTTGAAGTTAGTGAGGTGTCAGAACTCTCGACACATGCCGGAACTCCCGACCGTCGGAACTCCCGACTTACGTCGAACTCCCGACCCTCAAGGCTTTTGAAAAACTAGCCGTTGGCTTCTGGTCATCCATACTGGACACGTCCGGTACGAATACCGGACATGTCCGGTATGACCAGGACAGTGAACCCTCCGAGTCGGTTAAAGTGCGAGACGTCGGAACTCCCGACCCTGCCGGACTCCCGACTGTCGGAACTCCCGACTACGTCAGAACTCCCAACGAAACTAACCTAGAACAATAATTTTACAGCTACTGGACAAATACCGGACACGTCCGGTATGGCCAGACCAGCAAGAAATCAGTTAGCTCTTTTATCTCTCAAATACTCAAAACTCACATGGGTTGGCTTAAGCACTTATGAAACATTATCTATCAACATGATGCATCCCTCTTAATAGTACGGCATACCTATCAAACTCAAGATCAAAGGAAAAATGAATTTATACCACTTGAGTTGATCTCTTTTGAATTGATGCCGTCTCTTCAATCTTCATCAAGTAAGGGTGCTAACATGTTGATAGTTGATCTTTTCACTTGAGCATAGCCATCTTGAGCATGTGACTTGATTCCATTCATCAAATTTGAATAATCCCAAATATATCAAGTCACTTCCATCAAACACTTCCAATAGTGATTTGATCCTTCACATAAACATAAACATTATAGCTTGATTAGTACCTCAACTAAATGCAAGTACTTCCTTCTTCACCCTAGCTAGGTTCTTCGGCCTGCCAAGCCGTCGCTTGCCCTTCACCCTTGCTTAGTACCTCGAAGCCTTTCCTTGCTATCTTCACCATCTCAAGCCATCAAGTCACATCTTGTGTTGAATCATCCATTCATGTATTGTTATCTTTTTTTATTTCAATTTAGCAAGCTTCAAATATGAGACCAATCCATATGTAATCCCTTATGTCTCATTAATTAGTTCTTACAAGCTTGCTTTCACATAGAACATGGAAATCCCACAATAATAAGCCTTTGCATGAATTCTATTTGCATTGTTGTCTTGTGCTTGAACTAGATTGTTTACACAACAACACATCATTTTAGCTTTCATTAAGTACCTGTAAGATAACCTATTACCTGTCCACACTTAGCAAATGGGTTAGTCCTTTAATCACGTTGTCATTTAATCATCCAAAACCCACTAAAGGGATAGATGCACTTTCACCAGCACCCGGGTGCCCGCCGAGAGCGGCGTGTCCGCCCCGACACCGACGGCATGCTTGTTGTTGTTGTGTGCCAAGACGCTAGCAGGGTCGGCACCGAGGAGCGCCCCGATGGATGCGAGGCTCGAGCGCGGCGCCCTAGCGGTGAATGTGAGGAAGGTTAGGCAGGACGGTGGTGCACTACTGTCGGCGGCGTCGCAGAAGTAGCCCAGCAGACCCGCGGGTCAGTTATTAGCTGGTCCAACCAGACTCAAACGTGGCTCAGGGGCACCGGATGTCCAAACTAAAATTTTCTCTCTCCTCAACCGGTGGAAACCGGCCCATGGTGTCCTCTAGCATAATTACAACAAACCAGAGTATCTTCTAGCATACAGCTCCACTTTGGGTGTCCGCCAACCAATTTCCCTAAAGAAATATTATATCATATATGTCTTAGCAAAAGAAACAAAATACGATTTCATGTTTACCATAAAAATAACCAACCTCATCATACTCAACCATATGGCCACAATAATGGCCTATTCCAAGCTCCGAATGGACTATGCCATAGTTGGGTTTAACACCACATTCGCATATGATAGGAGGTGCTTTGTAAATTACCCTTTCTTTCTTCTTTTCCTTAACCTTTCGCGGTTCTTCCGGCCATTGGTTCTTAGGACCATACAATCACTCCTTGAAACGACACTTCGCCATTGAAAACACCTAAATAAGGTAACATTAGTACATGAACACATATAGCTCAACATTTCAACACATACACTTTGCACTTACTTCATGCTTGTTTGGACACACAAACTCTAACGTATTCTCAATGTTTATCATAGCTCGATCTCTGCAATCGCACAGAGGAGGTTTCTCGAGTCATCTATCTACGGCTAGGTGCTTCTCCTTAGCCGTCATTGGCGGAGGGTTAGGGGGGGTGGAACCCACTGCTTGAAGTGCTCACGTGGATATCTCCCTCTAAACCAATCGTCAAAAAGGATGTACCTAGGATCAAACTTGTCTGCACCGTCGATTCACTAAAAGAAAAAGCACCTCTCATGGTCCTACACAATAAGATTTCAACAAAATATTAGTAGCATACTTACACAATATAAAGAAAAAAGATAGTGGAAACAATTTGTTACATTAAAACGACTGCATGTGTAGAAGCACCACGCCGCTGTGTCCGGATGTTTCGATTGAAAAACATGGGCCAGAAAACCATAGTCACAGTTGGGGACAGGGAGGTCAGGAGGGACGGGGGCATCTTTGCTAGACGTGTCGGGGTATAGTTCTCGAGGACGACTCCATTTTTGCCAAAACTCCTCCTGAAACATTTCTTGCATCTAACAAAACGGATGTAATTGAACAAACATAAATTAAAACATCACAAATAAATGTCAATGAGAACCATAACTACAATACAACCAATTTCGTTCTAAGAGCCGAAAGCAAATAACATTAAACCCTAAACCTAGGGTTTCCCATTTGATGCACAACAATGAACCCATAACATAACTACATGCGCCTAGGTTTGCTAGCTTTTCCACGCATTGGCATCATCCTACGATTGTATAATACAAATATTGAGGGATAGAATGAAACCTTAAGTAATGACGATTCTTAGGTTGAAAAATCCTGCTAATATGTACCGAATCGATGCGAAAACAAGTAGGAGGGGAGCGAGGATACCTTGCTCTCGAAGATCTACGGATCAAATCAAAGTTTTCAAGGTCTAATATGCCGATTCGTGAGGTAGGGCGAAGTGGGGAGAGAAAAAACCCGAGAGGGAGGTGAAAGAAGAGGAAGAAGGCTCGAGCAGGAAGGTTGGGCCGGGGTTAAAACACAAGCTCGGCGCCAAGATTGACGCCGTAGATCTTGGCGCCGAGCTCGGTGTCAGAGTGACTGGCGCCGAGCTCCCTGCCATGTCACCTCCACGTTGGTCTCGTGCCCAAGAGCTCGGCGCCAGAGACGCTGGCGCCGAGACGTGTTAGCTCGGCGCCAGCATCGATGGCGCCGAGCTAAGGGTCCAGATTCTGAAATATTTCCTTCAAGGACGTATTTGTGAAAAACTTAAAAAAAAGAGCTAAAATATAAAAAATTCGGGGGTTTCTATTGGTCCAGGGGGCCGGTAGGGCATGCCTGCAGGAGTTCCTTTTATAATTAGGACACTGGAGTAGAGTATCTAATTACCGACCAGGACATTACTTAGTCAAAGTAGGATGCATAGGGCCCTGGCCTTTCTTTCTTATACTAAAGGAAAGAAAAGGATATATTTTGGCAAATGGCGTCCACGCATGATTGTAACTTTGTAAGATTGTGCCGTCTCCCTCTCAGTCAAGTCAGTGAAGGTTGGTGCTTGTTTATTATATATATATTAGCTAACTTTCACATTATGATGTTTGATGTATATGCTAAAGCTAAAAATAATAAAGCACCGATTATAAATGGCGAAGACAGCTAAAAATTATGATTAGAAATTGTCTTCTGAAAAGAATCCCAACTGTTTACTCCCTATATTCCAAATTACAGTTGGCTTTAGTTTGTCCTAAGTTAGATTATTTCTCTAACATTTACCAAGTTATGTGTATTGATCACATGCTGTCGTGTACGTAGTTGTTTTAAGTCAAGCTTATATAACTCTGACCATGTTTGTTGTAATTATGTTCACATAAGATGTTTGAAATACATATATAGCAAAGCTAAAAACAATAAATGTACTAAAATACGGGGTAAGAAAGCTCAAAATTATGATTTGATATTGCCTTATCAAAATATATAATCCCAACCGTGAGACTAATACTGTTGTAGCATTATTCATGGTAATATCGTTCTAGCTAGTATATGAACCAGCTCACTCAGTTTTCTAAGATGACTGTCGTGCACCAGTCTCACTCTCTTTGGTGCACATTGTGTGAAAGGCACAACCTGCCGACGGATATATAGCCCTTGGCATATCAAATTCAGTGCTACCACTTTCAACTATCAAGGAAAAAGATGCAGTGAACATGCTGCTTAGGATGATGTCATGATCCAGCCTGACCATGACCTTTCTGTAGTTTACCGCCGGTAATGTTCGACTACCTGTTTGCCACGATATACATATAAAAAACACGCATATATTAGTAGATAACAAGGGAGAGGAAAAAGGTGGTCTTCTGTAACTCCGATGGACAAACCTGAAATCCAGGAGGGTCAAAAAGACAGGCAGGCAAGCTAGCGACTAAAAACCCGCCCCCAATTTTCAAACGAAATTAACATCACATCGTGATCAGATACTATACTCGATCGCTAGCACTACATTAATTTGGACAACATTGCTTTCAGATCTCCCCCTCTTTATCTCGGTAGAAATGCAGCAGACGTCCACCTCAGACAGGTGTCCCGCGGAGAGGAGGATGAAGAACAGGTCTCTGAGAGGTCAGCAAACTGCTCATAAATAAGCGCAAGCCAACGGATCAGCTGCCGTCACAGGCCCACGGCGACGCGGTTTAACAGCCTAGCTCGCAGAAGAAGAAAATGCCCCCGATATGATGCCATCACTTTACGAGCCATCCGTCCATCTATCAGCTCGTGTTTTTTCTTTTCTTTTTGGGGTTCGTCGGAATGGATGGATTGTCAAAGAGGAGGGAAATGGACAGCAGGAGTGGTTAACCCTTGCATTGCAGGCGTATCTTTCAGGCCTCGCGGCAAGGAGCTGGACTGCATTAGGAGCAGGGGACAGCAATGGGCACGGGGGAAGCTTCCTGTTACGTGCGAGTGTGCAAGATGATTCGCGTCTTGCCTTTTGGGCGATCGTTTTTCTATTGCGCATGTGAGGGGACGGTGTTCAGTGTTAACCTGGCTAGCTAAAGTGGGAGAGAATTCTGCCGGCTGGAGGACTTGCAGGGTATCGATTACCTACTTGCTTGCCTAACAGTTGGGATCCCTGGAGCAAATCAGGCGTTGCGTTTCTGTAGCTTCGTTTAGGTTTCAGATCTCCTGCCCAACTTTGTGAAGTTACTATTTCCAGATATGCATGTATGTGTTGGTACTTCGTAGTTGCTGTTAGGATGTTGGAAACAAATCTTCTATTTACCTGTTCAGAAAAGAGTGATGCCAGGAAAAGATTGCAACTCTTCTTGCTCCAGATATGTATGTGTTGGTAGTTTGCAGTTGCTGTTAGTATTGCACATATTTCTTCCACTTGTGTGTGTGCTCTCTGACCAATGGTCAGCGATAAATTTTGCCAAAGAGGAGCAGGCATTTTGCTGGAGCCAAGATTCAATTGATCATCATTTACGACACCCATCTAGATCCAGAATCTGGGACGCTAGAATTTCGGCTCTTTTGTACTTTTGAGATTAATATATCCACATCAACTGACAACAGTATTCAAGACCATTTCAAAGGCCTTATAGACAATCAGCCTGTTCGCTGGTTGGTTTCAGCCAGCCCAAACCAGTCAGCCAACAGTGTTTTCCTCTCACAGCAAACCAGCACCAGCCAGCCCAAACCAGCCCAGAAACCAACCAGCGAACAAGCCGAATTAAACAAGGCTATGTTTCAAGAAGAATTAAAAATTAGATGATGAATATGGGCTGCAAAGTTTCAGGAATTAGTGACAGCTATCCTGCAAAAACTTTTTACATAAAGTGATTCCAACTAGTACCAACTTTTACAATCAAACTACCTAAAATTAGTGCTTTCAATTATCACATAGGTGATCTGACTTTTACAATCACTAAATACTGGTGCGTGCTAACGAGTCTCCATCTACACCATGATATGGGCCACAGAACTACAACCCATGGGCACAGATCAAGCTATACCTAGTTTAGTATTTCTAACTTTTTTTCCTTAGATATTCCATGGTGAATTTGTTCGAAAGATGACTATCGGCTTGTTCGGAACTGTTGACTTATTCGTTGTTGGTTCATGAGGAAGTACTGCTGGCTGATTTGTGTGAGAGAAAAATACTGTTCCTTACTGGAACACTGTTCAAGTGAACAGTGCGCGTGTGGGAGGGCTGGCCAGCACCAGGCAGCCAGCCGCTTCAGCCGAACAGGTTGTATATTGTAAACTATACTAAGACCAAACAGTCTAGAAAAACCTCCCGGTGTAAGGTTACAATATAATATTGCCCAGATATTCTGGTAAAAGAGGGTCTTATAAGTAAGGAGTGATACTGGTACGTGCCTTTTTTTTTTTTGAGCAGTAGAGCTCCTCTGCAGCTATCCGCCTATCCCCCTCATGGTGCGTTGATAGTGCTTAACAGCAGATGGATTGCTGCTAGTATATATTCTGCAATCTCCAAAAGATAGTGAAAAGTAATACTGCATTCATCATACCTCTAACTGAATGATATAGACTGTCCTAATCAAGAAACTATAAGATAGTTGATTAGTGTCTAAATGTAACAGTATAATTTTTAGTACACTAGGAGGGCCTGGGCGTCCATGTAAAATTCTTTTGACCCCCTAGGGCGTCACTAAGGCGTGTTGTATCAAACTGTTCTTCTAACTTAATACAAAGACGCGCAAATCTTTTGCGTGATCGAGAAAGAAAAAACTATAAGATAGTTCTATATTTACCGAGTCATATTGATAATACATGTATAAATCATATTCCTAACAAATGGTATTTCCAAAATAAATTTTTGTCCATTAACATGTGTGGGCTAATGTCATGTCACTTATTTAAACTGAGTAATCTCTAGTTAATTTTTCATAGAAATTATACATTTTTTGTCCCTAACATTCATTATAAACCTTATAATTAATTTTGATTTAACTTTTTTTGAGAAACAAGTGATTTTGATTTAACTGAATATATAATGGAGGCTAAGTTCAATCAAATCTAACGAAGACTGTAGGCCTGAGATCGGCAGATCTGGATCTCTCTCTCTCTCTAGCGCACCGTTGAGACTTGAGAGAGGGTGGCTAGCCGTGTGGGCGTGTGGCCGAGGCCCATGGAGGTGTGATCGTGTGGAGTTTGGAATCACAAACGGGCCAAATGACTTAGGCAACGCGAAGCCCATATGCAGCCCTGTCAGCCTTTGTCCTGCAAGCGTTTGGATCACAGCGCCCGCGGGCCGCAGACAAGCAATCTGCCAATCTACCCCACCTGACCCGCGCCGCCGTGCCTCAACCGCTTCCGCGGACGGCCAACACGTCTTCCGGTCTGCCCCGTCGGCGATAATCCGCCGCCGAGCAAAGCAGCCGAGCCGAGCCGAGCCGAGCAGATGGCGGCGGCGCTGGCCGTGCTCCCCCGCGCCGCTTCCTGCCTCGCGCCTCGTGTCCGCCAGCCTCCCTTCCGCGCTCTCTGCGCCGCAGCTGCGGCCGGGGAGGCCTCGAAGCGGAGGCTGGTCCTGTACACCAAGCCGGGGTGCTGCCTCTGCGATGGACTCAAGGAGAAGCTCCACGCCGCGTCGCTGCTCGCTGGCACGCCCTACTCCCTCGCGTCCCTCGAGCTCCAGGCAAGCCAATTTGCTCGCCCTACTGTTTTGCATTCCAGTAACTAGCTCGTTCCGATATGGATGGATGGATGCTTGACTTGGATTTTGGATGCGGATTAGGAGAGGGACATCACGACGAATCCGGAGTGGGAGCGGCTCTACCAGTACGAGATCCCAGTGTTGGCCAAGGTGCTCCCCGACGGGACTGAGGTATCATCATCGCATTACTCTCTGATTCGATCTGCTCATCTCTAGCTATTCGAATTCAGACTTGCTCACTATATGTGCCAACTAAGGGCCTGTTTGGAACGCACGAATTTCACAGGAATCAATTCAATTTCACAGGAAAAACACAGGAATAAGGAAATTTTCCCGTGTTCCAAACAGGCCCTAAGAAGCTTTTCAAGCATTCTTGCAAATAGTACTTTGATTCGTGGTGCTCCTCCCTGAGTGTTTTGTCGTTCCACACTCATATTGCAGGAAGTACTTCCCAGATTATCGCCACGTCTAAGTGTTGAGCTCGTACAAAAGAAAATTTATTCTGCGTTTGATCAGTAAGGAGGCATTTTTTGGGGGAAAACGGCAATTCTATTTTATTAATTAATAGCTCCAGCTGTAAGATTGTCAATTGTAATACTTTCTTGATTGAGATACATGAATTTCAATTTGCTTGACTTATGTTCTGTAAGGATTTTTTTAGGTTCGTTCATTGCTTTGACGAAATATAATAATATATGGAGTGACATCCAAATACTTATGTTGGTTCTTAAGAATTTATATGTCACACATGACGGTCAATGATGTCACAACGAAACACGGATAACCGAACAGAAATACCATGCGGAATCACAAGTGCTGCTTTTCTTTTTTTCTTCTTGTAAAGAAGTGAAATCTAGGCAACCAAAAGTAGGACATGAAAACAGAAATAAAAATAGAAAATTCAATGCAGGAACAAGTTATACCAGTAAACCAACATGCACGTGGCTCTTTGAACTTTTGTTAGAATGATTCTTCATGGAGATGCATGAGTTGGGAAAATTATCATAATTGACAGATGGCCAGCCATTTCTTTAGCTGTTGCCATACTGTTATACATGGAGTTCGGGAGTTATCCAGCTTTCTGGCTACTAACTTCCCATTTTCTACTTACACTGGACTGAGATTTCTTACAGCTTTAGCCTAGGCACACATAGCTACTTCATACCCACCTTGGTGTAACTAGACAGCTGCATCAAAGGGTCACACTAGATGAACACGCCTTGCAGGGTTTTGGAAACTTATTGAACTTTTGAGGCACCTAGAGATCAATCACTGCAGAAATAATTAAGGCATGCAATCAATACACATGTATCCAAAGCCCTGTATCCATTTGGTGCAGTCTATTCCAATTTTGAGGTAAACTCAAGCTTCATACTCAGATTGGATAACTTTGCTTCAATTTTGAGTACTTGCTATTGCTTCAATTTTGAGTACTTGCTATTGCTACAATGCTATGCATTTGCATTAAATCAACCTTATATCAATGATTGCATAACTTTGAGGAGTGCCTAGAAAAAACCCTAAACAACTTACTTCATTTTGGTTTGGATGCTGGTGCAGTGAATGTTGTTGTTGCCACTGCAATACTGTTTTTCTTGTCCTCGGATGTGTACTTCCTATGAAACCAGGTTGACAATTGTGGAGAAATAGTCTTGGATGATACATGCATTAATCTGCGATGTTGAGTGGTTTCATTTTGAATTTTAACCAAAGGAGGACATGAAATTTCCCCGTAAGGATAGGTTTTTGGGTGCTCTGATATTGGAGGCCAGAACAGGGATGGCATTGATGTTGGAGACAAGCTAGGAGCACAGGGTGGAACGAAGGTTTGTAGGAGTGGAGACAACGTCAAATCCATAATTTTGCCAAAAATTGAGGTATCTAGGCCAAGGTTCCTTGCACTCCATTCTGTGATGATTTTGGCTAGCTGTTTCAGCCTATAAGTTCCTGGATAAATGATGTGGTCAATGGAGGAAATGGAAACTTGAACTGTAACTGGTGCTGCAACTGTTGAACCATTCATATTTGTTAACTCGACATATAATTCCTGCATGTGCATACATAAGCTGTGACTTCATGCCGATTATTTTAAAGAGAACAAAAATCAATGTACAAGTGATTTTAGTGAATGAGAGGGATAGAGTTGGTAACCTCATCTGGTGTTTGCTCCAATGTGGATCCAAGCTCAGTCTTCATCTCCTCAAGAAATCCCCTTATTTCATGTATGGTTGAGTTGAGCGTGATGTTGAAGAGAGGTTGTCTTGAGTCAGCATGTGAAGCATTACGTGGAAGCAATACCGTAATCCCTCCTGGGAACCCTAGAATCTCCAAGCAAAATGTGTCTCCAAAAACAGATGGTGTCAAAGATAAATTCAGCTGGTGTAGTGTAAGTTTTATCAAAGATGCTCTCAATGCATTGATGGATTTTGTGCTCATGGAGGTATTTCTTGGGTCTGGAAGAACACCAAACTTCACATAAGTGGTATCTGTATATATGTATGGCCGCATAGAAACTGAAACCTGCACGATTGTTAGCCAATATTCAGGTGCCTGTTTGGTTTGAGTGCTTGAGAATATTTTTGATTTTTTACTGAAGTGGAGTTGAGGCCATACCGTACTATTGGGGACACCTATTTGGCTATATATCTCTTTTTCGAGCATTCCAGCTTGTGAAGCTACCTGTGAGTGTGGTACTGACAAAATGAAGCCTGCCTCGATTTCTGCAGGAGAAATGAATGTTTGAATGTTAAAGAAGGCTAGAAAGAATTGGAAAAAACAAAAAATGCTTATGTTATCTGTTTGAATCAACTACGGCTAATTGTTAGGTGTAGCTAAAATTTGCCGATGTGTGTTTGGATCCCTAGCTAATAGATGTATATATCCATAGGAATGGACAATTAGCTCTTGTTAGGTGGTTGTATCTGGCTAACGGGCTAACAATCAGCCAGGGGGCTTTGCTAATTTTAGCCTTCGGATCATCTAGGACTAATCTTTAGCATCTGAGAATTAGCATCTGGTATCCAAATATACCCTTATGCTGGACTGAGTCTCTGATGGCTGATATGGCTATCTGCTAGAACTTTTGAATTAATTCTTCAACGTGAGAGGAGGCCTCTGGTCTTACCGGCGAGTATGCCAGGATCATCAGGGATGTCTCCTGATGCTCGGAGATGAAGCAGCAGGAAGAAGGCCGAGAGGAATCCGCTGACTGCCAAGAACAGCACAGAGACGCACTTCCCGTTGACCACCTTTTCAACGACTGCGCCACACCGGCAGCGGCTGGACCTGGTCGCCGGCGCAGAGTTGGGGAAGGCCTGCTCAACCTCAACGCGACCGGCCTTGCCCATGGTGAGTGCATCTGTCACTACTCACTAGTCTCTCTTAAGCTCGTCGGTGGAGACATAATCACATAGCTGGAGCCTGTAGGCTGTAGGCGGCGGCTGCGTTGCGTTGGGGAGCAACTGGAAAGCTGGCGCCGGGGCTCGTCGCCGTTGCCGCAACGGCGACGGGAATGGGGATGGGTTTGGGTGTCAGGAGCGTTGGATGGGAATGTTCACAACGATACAACATAGGCCGGCTGTCCATGGTGGTTGGTTTAGTTTTGAACGTAGAAAAAGGTCTTTTTAGCTCCGGTTGTTCTGACTCTCTGTCCCACGGTTTTTTCCATCTAAGTAGTAATCAGCCTCCTCGGAAAGTCAGAAGTGATGCTGCCACTGCAGCTGCATGCCCTGTTCGCTTGACTGATAAGTCATGGCTGGCTGATTCGTTGTGAAAAAAAAAATTATTCGTTGACTGAAAAAGTACGGTTTATAAGCCAAGTAAATAGAACGACAGTAAACACTCCTACATTTATTGATTTTGTATATAGAAAGGGCAGCCGGGCAGGGCCAATACCCCCCCACCCCCCAACCCCACCCCACCCCACCCCACCCCTCCCCTCTATTTATGAGGTAATATATATTTTTTACCCTTCTCCAAAAAAATTTGTTTTGTGGCTTCCATTTATTTTTGTGCTACTTTAATGCTTTATTTGGATGTTGTCGGATTCACTTCAATCCACATGTATTGGGGTGAAATTCCATCTCAATCCACCTAACACATGTGGATTGATACGAATCCGAGTACATCAAACGAGCCTAAGTGATGCACAAACTAAGGACAATTAGACCAGTGGTCGCCGCATCACAAGATTCACGACGTTGTACAAATTCCCAAGAGGCGCTAAGAAATCAGCTCGCTTGCTAGTTTCACACCTGTGCTTTGTAATTGTACACCTCATAGGCAGCACGATTCAATAACTATAATACGGATAATACTATGATGTAACCAGTACAAGACTTGTTCCTTTACTAAGATATTTAGACCGTAACAATCGAGGGAGTAGCATCGATAAGACCGATTGGAAGGCAACAAGGACCTATGTATCCACAATTTTGCTGCCAAGGTGAGTTCACAGTCTGATTCCACAACATGCCTTGATGAAATATCCCCTGGTCATACTTATATGCAAGTGCTGACGCCTAAATATAAGCAGAATTTTCCTGAAATATAGACATTCTATTCAACCGTAGTTAAACTACATACAATACAAGTTGCCCATCGGTCACCACTGGTGTGAAATGTTCTAAGGCAAAATTGTCCTTTCCAAGGTGAACAACATTTGAACTAAAGTGCAACATCAAACAGAGAATCTAAATGAGCTTCTTCTTTCTGAAAAACCCTTGAAGATGCCACACTTGCAAAACCGATACGGCAATGCAGATCCATAGTGCCAGAGTACTGAACCTGACAACCCTTGCATTTGTTGCCTCACTCAGTTCGCATCTCTGCTTCCCTGCATGGGCAGATCAAAGCAATTATTAGCAATCCCGCTACAAAAAATCATGTAGGGCAATAAATCTCTGGGCTTCCCATCTCATACGTTATCACACATAGTCAAAGAACACTGAAGCTAGTCAATTCACTAGTAAAGATCTTCCAAACAAAAGTGAACCAACCCCTCTGCTGCACAGCAGATTGGAAGTCTGAAAAACAACACAACAGATCTTCCCTGGACACAACCACCTACAATACATACAAGCTAACTTTTGTTTTGGAATAGAAAAGACTCAATTGGCAAAACACATTTAACTACAAAAGATGTTCCATAGACTGGTGGAATAGATGACTTGCCTTTCTTTGAGGTATATCAAGTTCTGATGAATGGCCTGTACTGCCACTTCAAGTTTCCGAAGCTCTAGTTCTTCACCCTGCAGAAAAAGAGAGAGGTAGTATTCAATTAACAAACACCAAATATTGCATTGAATTTGAGCTCACGACACTTGGAACTGTAGCTCGGTACAACAATTCACATTCCAACCTCAATTTTTTCCTTCTTAGCAATAGCATCCCAATCTTTTGTTGCAATCCCAATCTTCCAGTCAAGATTCACAGATACTCCTGATCCTTTCTCTGCACTATCTATCCAGAAGCATGCAAGGTAGTTTCCAGCTTCTGCGGTTGTGAATGCAAATTGACCAACTGTAGCATTCTCACTGTGATGCAAGGTGTTCCCATATGGTAAAGTAACCTGCACAGAGCATTGGACTTTATCAAATAATCACAGGAAACAGTTTTCACTGTATTAGCAACTCATACTGTATGTTTTCAACCAACATAATAATCAAATCTGCAAACTCGATCAGAACGATCTGGCATTTGCTCCTCTACTGCAAAGGTTCAACTCTGAAATATATTTGTAATTGAAACCATGTCATTCATATGTCCAAATGAATGTAGGCGCTGCTCGACGTAACAAAACATGTATTCAGAACCTAGATGTTGCATTGGTGATGCACATTAAATCTGAGGTAAGAAATGAAGTTGATTCTTAACTATGTATGATGGGGGATTACATAGCAAAGATAAGTCTATCAACTTTTCCAATTTATAAGATCTACAGTAAAAGTTTCTTATCATTCATTTGTTCCTGTTACCTTAGCCTTTTACCAAGGCAACGTTAAAACAGTAGACCTAAATGGTGTTTAGAATATTGAAAGATTTTTAAAAAGTTGAGCAGTGGGCTCTCACTGGCTCACTTCAGTGCCCTAACTTATTTCAGTTCACCCCCTATTTTGATACTACATCTTATTCCATCGTGCGGGGACGATTTGATTATGATTCTACCATTTACTTCTTAACCTCGTGGAACTTTTAAGTAGTTCACTAGAAGATAAATTGGCAAATCCCATAAGATGCATAGCCTAGTATTCTATGATTCTATCCCAACTCATGGGTGACATCCTAGGTGGAACCACCATTACTTAAACAGAAGGAACCAGCATGGTTTGAGAATCACCTGTGTCATGAACTGATTCATAAAATCTCGTCGAAGCATCAGGCCAACATTCAGATTCAGATTTTGTACAGTCTCCTAATGCTCTGGTGTCACCATATTGCTCGATAATAACAGTTCTCAATAGAATGCTAGAGCATATAGAACAACATTTCCTCGTTATTTAGTACTCCTATTTACCCCAAATAACAGGTCAGAAGACATTAAGAATATACTCTTACAATAATACCATGAATACACTCGAGAGAGGCACTAATTTCTGCCTTTATCAAGCACAAAATCACCCCAAGGCAGTTCAGTAACATCAATTAACCCAATAAATTTGTGGTATCCGCCAGCCACAGCACCTAAAAAAAATCAAACCCTTTACACTGCTCAGCTCCATTTATAATACCCAAAAGTACCATAGGATTAAACTCTATCGCCCAGACTAATCGCTAATCGGAATGCATATCAAGGCTCGCAGCACTGAATCAGCGGAAGGAGAACACAATCGCGGGAAGCGATACCTTGACGGCAATGGTGGGATGCGAGTAGGGGTGGGACTCGAACATGATGGAATAGTCGGCGAGCACCACCACGTTGGACTAGATCTCCTCAGACACGCACTTGGTCCCCGACTGTGGCACGTCCAGCCACACCGCCTCCGCGTGGAGCGACGCGACAGCAAGCGCCACTGCGAGGGCCTACGCCACCGCCATCTCGGTCGTCGTCCTAGGGATCTCCGCCTCGATGGATCAGGTAGGAGGGGAAGTGAAAGGATCAAGATGTCCAAGAGAGGATGAATTGAACTAATTCTAAATTCTCTTGCAATAATTAAATCCTACGAATAGCCCAATTAACCCCATGTGCCTAGAAAAATGTTTATATCAAACTAATGCACAACAACCTCGCAACCTAAGTTTCAAACTTACTCTAGCAAGCAATTCTATAGATGTAAAACAAGTATTGAATTGCTCAAGATAAATGCTCAAAGTAAGTGCTCAAAGTAAATAGAGAGAGAAAGGAACACGGCAATGTTTTACCGAGGTATCGGAGAGTCGCCACTCCCCACTAGTCCTCGTTGGAGCACCCGCGCAAGGGTGTAGCTCCCCCTTGATCCGCGCAAGGATCAAGTGCTCTCTACGGGTTGATTCTTCGACACTACGTCGCGGCGAATCACCCAAAGCCGCTCACAACTTGAGTTGAGTCACCCACAAGCTCCGCCGGGTGAACACCAACCTCCCAATCACCACCAAGCCGTCTAGGTGATGGCGATCACCAAGAGTAACAAGCACGAACTCTCACTTGACCACGCGAAGCCTAATGAGAAGATGGATGCACACTTTTCTACTCTTGATTTGCTAGTGAGGCTACTCTCTTGGATTCTCAAATCAAAAATACCTCACTAGGACCTTGCTCTTCTTGGCACTCACAAACATGTTTCTCAGCTGTTGAAATGAGCAAAAGTTGCTCCACTCACGAGTGGAGCCTCTATTTATAAGGCAGCCTGAAAAACGAACCGTTATAAGCTTCTGCGGGATGACCGGACGCTCCAATCGTTTTGATCGGACGCTCCGGTCAGTTCAACCCGCGAACAGTTTTCAAATGATGACCGGACGCTGTCAGGGTCCGGTCAGTACCGACCGGACGCGTCCGGTCGCTCTTGGATGCTTACTGTAAACGACCGGACGCTAGATACTCAGGGTCCGGTCACCACTGACCGGACGCGTCCGGTCACTCTTTCCCAAGTCTGGATTCTTACTGGAGTCGACCGGACGCTTGCCCTCAGCGTCCGGTCACACGACCTTTCAGTGTCCGGTCACTCCAGACTTGTTCTTCACGGTCAAATGAACTGACCGGACCCTGCGGCCAGCGTCCGGTCGCACCGGAGCCAGCGTCCAGTCAGTGTTTGACCCTCCATTCACTTCCAACATTCGAACATATGTGAATGAAGTTTGCTCCATAGGATCTTAGGCATTCATAGGAGCTACCTAGAGCTAGTTTACACAAGTGTGCACCACACCTAACTCACTAGACCCAACTAGGTCAAGCTACCCGTTCATACCCTCCTTCATAGTACAGCCAAAGAAAAAACAAAGTCCTAAACTACTCTAAGTGTCTTTCCAACTCCAATCGACACTTAGAACTAGTTATCCTTAACCTTATCGTCCATCCTTTAAAACCGAAACGATTTCCATCGTAGGGGCATGACAACCTCGATTGCCTAATCGATCTCTATTACCATGACCTAACTTAATTGCCTCTGCAAAATACACGTTAGTCATAGTAATCTTGTATTGACATTAATCACCGAAATCCAACTAGGGGCCTAGATGCTTTCAATCTCCCCCTTTTTGGTGATTGATGACAATACTACCTCGAGTATGTTGTGGAGTGAGGTTTTTGACGAGCTTGGTTCATATAAGCTTTTGTCAATAAGAACAAAAGAGTTAGTCAAGCTTATATGACCCAAGCCAACACAATATACTCAAAGGATATGAATTAAGCATGAGTACAAATAACAAAGCTCATTTGCTTCGAAGTATAAACGCGGAAGCAAAAGGCAAATGAGCATTACACAAGTGATATGACATATAGATAATGCAAAGTAGAAATCACACATGTCAAATATCATAATCACGTAGATAGCACTATCACATATATATAATAGTATGCATGAAAGTAAACACACGAATGCATAAGTAATAGTGTATCACACAAATAAAACTCTAAATATATATAATAAGCTAATACTAGATAACTAGCTCCCCCTAAAACTCGCTCCCCCTAAGTCTACATACTCAAACCCTCTCCCCCTTTGGCGTCAAACACCAAAACCTGAGGGTCGGTCGACGGGGCTGCAGCGGATGAGTCGGGCGCTGAAGTACGTGGAGCAAGATGGAACTGGGCGCCATCATCATCGGACCCTGAGCTCTAAACTGACTGACCCTCTGAAGCAGGAAGTGTCGCTGAAGCGGTCTGGGTCTGAGCTGGGGCTGGTGCTGCCTGTGAAGCTACAAGTATGTCTGTCGTAGGATCTGACGAGGCGACAAATGAGGGAGCCTCTGAGTAGTCATGATAGCTGGAGCTGCTGCAGACGGACCGGCAGTATACATGTGAGGCGGAGTAGGCATGCCGGTCAACTCGCTGAAAGATGCTCCAAGACTCCTAGAGACTGACGTGTCAGGTACGAATAGCGAGGAAGACTGCTCTGGTGAGAAACCCGTGTGATAAGGAGTGAACTGCGGGGCTACACCAGGTGAGGCTAACCACTATGACACCTATACAGGAGGTGAAGTAAACTGAGCTGGAGGCTGTCCCTGACTCTGGAGCCCGATGGGCTGTACTGCTAGAGTCGTTGAAGTGGTAGGAGGCTGTGCAAGCTAGGGCGAAGTCTGTGGCAGTGGGATCCCAATGGCTGTCACTACATGCTGCATGAATCCCATGAGCTGCTGCTGCATAAGTAACTGATGGTGCTGAAGGAGCTGCTGCTGCCGCTGAAACTCGTCCTAACGAGCCTGAAACTGTGCGAAGTTGGTAGCTGTCTCCTGTGCCTGTCGTGTCTGATCCTGCTGCATCCGCTCAAGAATAGCTATGAGAGCGGGGTCTATCTGCGGAGCAGGTGGTGTAGAACTGGAGCTACTGGCCTCTACATCATGTCTGCGTGGAGGCATCTGAGGTATAGGCTGGTAGTCATCATCGGAGCTGTCACTATACTCGCTCACCTCCTGCTGTGCCTCTAGCTTCTCCTGCTCAGTGGCTGCAATCCCTCTGATGATCTTATCCTACTGAGCTGCGGACTCTGGCACGTCAGGACGACGGCTAGGCTGTCTGGGTGCCTGAGGAGTGGTGTGTCTGATCCTCTGTGACAGGTTGTAGGCTGGGAACTCTGTAGTGGCACCTGTATACTCATCCATCATGCCAGGGGGCTTATCAAGCATAACTCTATGGATGAGGAACGTGATCCAGTGAGCATAGGGAAGCTACCTGCGACCCTTGAACCCCTCAGCTATAGTATCCTCCATCTCTGAAAGAAGAAGGTCCCAGATGTCAAATACTGTCATCTGCATGATGGCATTGAGAAGCCAGAGCTGTAAGCGAGTCAGGCCCTCCCTGTATCCCAACATGGGAAGCAGTGTCCTCCTGATGATGGCCTCTAGTATCCTCGCTATAGGAGTCAAGTCACTGGGGTTCCTGCTCGACCCCTCTCCAAACGGCTCCTTGAAGCAATGCCGCACTAAATCTGTAGGGGGCACCTGCCCTCCATGAGGACGCCTGGGAGGCTCCTGTTGTCCATAGCAAACCTCATGCATCTTTACAGGCTGCTCCTGTAGTCTCAGTATCTCCCTGGCTCTACCACTAGTCACTCTGTAGTCTTTGCCTTTGAAAGCAAAGTGAATGAATCTGTGATGAGGATCGATGTAGAGCGAGGCATAAAACTGATGGACCCAAGAAGGTACATATATGCCCGTCCGTCCAATCAAATCTGTTAGTCCTGGCAAATATGACAAGTATTGTCGAATGCTCTCTCCGGCTGCTGCCACAATAGACTCTATCTGACAAACTCTCTAAGATCTGAACACTGCCCCACTGTTAAGATATGCATTATAGAAATCCTCCTGCAGTGGCGTGTAGAACCCCTCAGCTGCTCTCTCATCTCTCCTTGGAGGAAACCAGATCTCAAACTCAACAAACCGCAGCTACTGAACCTACCTGGCTGTAGCAGCCCTCAAGTCGAGGTGAACCACTGGAGGCAGACCCTGTGGTCTGGGCGGAGGGCGTGAACCCCTGCGCTGTGTAACTGGCCTCGGTGGAACTGCAGCACTGGTACGACTCGAGCGGTGTAGCTGAGGTGCCGGCTCGGTCTCCTAACCCTCCTGAGTCTTCTGAGCTGGCTGAGGCTCTGCTGGTGGGGGCTGCTACTGTGCTGACGGACCCTCCTCAATGGCAACCTGTCGTCCTGCAAGTGTGGCAGTCCTAGCTGGACTACCGTGACGACGCTCAACATCCTCGATCGCAGCTCTGACTGCGGGTGAAACTGGCTGATCTGCAATAACAACTCCGCTGCGGGTACCACCTCTCTCGGCACGCTCTGCGGCCTCTGCAACAGCTGCTGCTCTCGCTGTCTCTGCGTCGGGGTACTTCCGCTTCTTGGATGTTACCTGCTTGGTTGACTTGCCTTTAGATCCGGCTGGCTGGTGAGGCGGGGGCCTTCGATCATCATCACCTGGGCCACCACCAACATTCTTGGTGCGAGCCATCTGAACTGACAAGATGGTGAACTGTCACTGATGAAGATCAACTATCAAACTACCGCTTTCGAGGCTTGGCCTCGATCTTTACTCGCGAGCTTGGCTCCGAGTTGACTGCCAACTGCCAGACGAAACACAATGGAACTGACTCGCTGCACGATAGAATAGATGGAGATACAAATAAATACCATATGTCTAATAGATGCGAAACCCTAATAGAGAAAGCAATGTACATGCGAATTTGAATCGTATGGCTTTCTACCTAACGATCCGCGAACCGAGAATAGATAAGATGTCATGCGGGGGATCCTCGGAACCGAGCTAGGGTTAGGTCAAAAGCCCTGAACGCAATGGGGAATCAGTGCATTGAAAATTTGATCTAGGTCACAATTGGAAGTCAAGATTGAAACACAAAACTTGCCTTACCAATCACTGGGATGGTAGGGCAAGAGCACTTGGCGTGAAGACCGGCAGCCTTGGCAACGACGGAGCAGCGAGCTTTGGGCGCGAGGAGGCCGGCGTGGTGCTGAGCAGGCATGGTGGCGCGCGGGACGGCGGCGCATGGCTACAATGGGCTGGTGGTGGCACGCGAAGACGGGGCTCGTAGCTCGGCTGCGGGTTCGGCTGGAGCGCGGCTGGCGAGCGGGGGCCGAGCACGGTGGCATGGTGAGGCGAGGGCACGGCGTCGTGGGCGCGAGGTGACCGGCGCAGGAGGCGCGCGGCTAGGCTGTGGCGGCGGCTTGGGCTAGGTCACGGCGGGTTGAGGTCGAACAGGGGCACGGTCTTGCTGTTAAATAGTTCCCCACACACGACAGAAAAGGAATCAGAGAAAGGAGTCCTGAAAACGCGCGAGATCCACTGACCGGACGCTCCGGTGGTAGCGACCGGACGCTACCACCCAGCGTCTGGTCGATTCCAGAGAGGTCCAAAACCTCTGGAATCGAGACCGGACGCGTCCGGTGGTCCATGACCGGACGCAGGCAGGGTCCGGTCAGTACTGCTAGACCTTCCTTGATCGACCGGACGCTGAACCCTTCCTGACCGGACGCACAGACGCAGCGTCCGGTCACTCCTTCAGTAGCAGTTCACCTCCTGTGAACTGACCGGACGCTGGACAGCAGCGTCCGGTGCACCTTTTCCAGCAAACCTCCAACCTTCCTTCGCGCTGCCTGTTCCCAATTAAGTCCCAACTTGAATAAGATCCAAATAAACACCAATTGGGACTGATGTGAGTGACCTCTCTCAAACCCTCATATTTTTCAAAATATTTTGCCTTAGGCTATAATTCTTTTTAAGAAAATAGGCAACAAGAGGGCAAATGGAACAAAACGACAAAACAACATTCATGGATATGTAATACTTGTAAGTAAATCTGGTTGCTTGTCAAGTTTGATCCAAGGTTAAGCTTCTTCACACGTTTTTCGGCGGTTATCTTAACCATGTTAGACAAGCCCTATATGCATTGCCACAAATTAAACTTGTTGTATATTACAATGAATGCAAGGGACAACACAAGCTCAATTTTTAGTGAAGTTACTAAAATCAAGTACATTGAGCTCATTCCGCAATCTACAAAATGTAGCCTCATCTAGCGGTTTAGTGAAGATATCCGCTAATTGATCTTCGGATCTTACACATTCTAGTGATATATCATTTTTAGCTACATGATCTCTTAGAAAGTGATGGTGGATATCTATATGCTTGGTGCGAGAGTGTTGAACCGGATTATTTGCAAGTTTAACCGCACTTTCATTATCGCACAAAAGAGGTACTTTCTCTAGAACTACTCCATAGTCTAGTAAAGTTTGTTTCATGTATAATATTTGTGCACAACAAGTACCCGCGGCAATGTATTCCGCTTCGGCGGTTGACAAAGCCACACTATTTTATTTCTTGGAGGACCAAGACACAAGTGATCTACCAAGCAAATGGCATCCTCCGGATGTGCTCTTTCTATCAACTTTGCATCTGGCGTAATCCGAATTGGAATAGCCAATTAATTCAAATAAAGCTCCTTTGGGATACCAAAGGCCAATGCTTGGTGTGTGCTTAAGATACCTAAGGATTCTTTTTACGGCAATTAAATGTGTTTCCTTAGGACTAGCTTGAAATCTAGCACACATACACACACTAAACATGATGTCGGGCCTAGATGCGGTTAAATATAACAAGCTACCAATCATAGAACGGTAGAGAGTTTGATCTACCGAGTTACCTCCCTCATCTAGGTCGAGATGTCCATTGATAGGCATTGGGGTCTTGATTGACTTACATTCATCCATCTTGAATCTCTTGAGAAGATCTTTTGTGTATTTCTCTTGAGAGATGAAGATGCCTTCTTTCATTTGCTTGACTTGAAAACCAAGAAAGAATGTAAGCTCACCAATCATTGACATCTCGAACTCCTTAGACATCAATTCACCAAATTCTTTGCATGAGTCTTCATTTGATGATCCAAAGATGATATCATCAACATATACTTGACAAATGAAGATATGCCCATCAAGCTTCTTGGTGAATAGAGTGGTGTCGACCTTCCCAATGGTGAAGCCCTTCTCAATAAGGAAATCCCGAAGGCGCTCATACCAAGCTCTTGGGGCTTGCTTAAGCCCATATAGTGCCTTGAACAACCTATAAACATGATTAGGATATCTAGGGTCTTTAAACCCGGGAGGTTGATCAACATAGACCAGTTCATTAATAAAGCCATTTAAGAATGCACTTTTCACATCCATTTGATATAGTTTCATTTATGATGTGATGCATATGCAAGAAGGATACGGATGGCTTCTAATCTTGCAACCGGTGCAAAGGTTTCTCCAAAATCTAAACCTTCAACTTGAGAGAATCCCTTTGCTACTAGTCTTGCCTTGTTCCTCACAACAACACCTTGATCATCTTGCTTGTTGCGGAACACCCACTTTGTTCCAATGACCCTTGCACCTTTTGGTCGCTCTTCAGGATTCCAAACTTCATTGCAAGTGAAGTTGTTCAACTCTTCATGCATGGCATTTATCCAATCTGGATCTTTAAGAGCTTCTTCTACCTTGGTAGGCTCATAGCAAGATACAAAAGAGTGATGAGCAATAAATGAAGTAAGTTTTTGAGATCGAGTCATCACCCCCTTTGTTGGACTCCCTATGATGAGATCTTGTGGATGATCTTGTAGGAGAGGTGTATTTCTTCTATTGACCACTTGAGGAGGAGGTTGTGGAGCATCAACATCTTGTGCTTGTACCACCATTTGCTCATGGGAGATATGAGTATCTTCATTTTTTACTCTCCCAACTTTTTCGCCATCTTGTGGTACATTTGATGAAGAAGGTTGGTTGATGACTTGTACATCATCTTCATCATCTTTTGGCTTGATGTCTCCCATCAGAATATTCTTCATAGCCTTCCTCAATGGTTCATCACCTACATCATCAAGATTCTCATGTGCTCCTTGGGAGCCGTTAGATTCATCAAATTTCACATCATATGTTTCTTCAACCAAGCCGGTGGCATGATTAAATACTCTATATGCTTTGGACTTCAATGAGTAACCAACAAGAAAACCTATATCATAACGCCTTTGAAACTTCCCTAGGTGTTGCCGCTTCTTGTAGATGTAGCACTTGCAACCAAACACCCTAAAGAAGGAGATGTTCGGCTTCTTCCCATTGAGCAACTCATATGGTGTCTTGACAAGGAACTTTTGAAGAAATAGGCGGTTGGATGCATAACATGCGGTGTTGATTGCTTCCGCCCATAGAGCTTCGGGGGTGTTGTACTCATCTAGCATTGTCCTTGCAAGAGTGATTAAAGTTCGGTTCTTTCTCTCAACTACACCATTTTGTTGAGGAGTATAGGTTGCGGAGACTTCATGTTTGATTCCAACTTCCTCACAATAAGCTTCTATATTTGTGTTGTCAAACTCTTTGCCATTGTCACTTCTTATCTTCTTGAGCTTCACTTCAAATTCATTTTGAGCTCTCTTGGCAAACTTCTTGAAACAAGATGCAACTTTGGATTTGTCATGAAGGAAGAACACCCATGTATATCTTGAATAGTCATCCACAATCACAAGACAATAGAGATTTCCTCCCAAACTCTTGTATGTTATTGGTCCAAATAAATCCATGTGTAGGAGTTCTAGCACTCTTGTGGTTGACATGAAAGCTTTGGTTGGATGAGTGTTTGTAACTTGCTTGCTGGCTTGACATGCACTACAAAGCTTGTCCTTCTCAAACTTCACATCCTTCAACCCTCTCACCAAATCATTCTTCATAAGCTTCTTGAGTGAGCTCATCCCAACATGAGCGAGTCTTCTATGCCATAGCCACCCAAGTGTTGTTTTGGTGAATAGGCAAGTCTTCAAGTTTGCATCTTCAGAGGTGAAGTCAACTAGATATAAGTTGTTGTATCTAAATCCATTGAATATCACTTGATTGTCATCTACTTTGGATACAACAACCTCCTTCTCGGTGAATAAGCATTGAAAGCCAAGATCACACAATTGCCCAACGGATAGCAAGTTGAAGCTCAATGAAGCAACATAGAGCACATTGGAGATGGAATGATCATTTGAGATTGCCACTTTGCCTAATCCTTTGACCTTGCCCTTTGAATTATCTCCAAATGTTATTTTCTCTTGTCCATCTACCTCTTCATCTAGTGAGGTGAACATACGAGGATCACCGATCATATGTTGAGTGCAACCACTATCAATAACCCAATGACTTCCACCGGTCTTGTAGTTCACCTACACACAAGAGATTCAAGCTTTAGGGATCCAAGCTTATTGAGGGCCCTTCACCTTCTCAACAAGTGACTTAGCCACCCAAATTTTCTTAGACCTACTCTTGTTGGGGGGACCTAAGAACATGACTTTCATCTTTCCACTCGAATCTTTTCTAAGCATGTAGTGAGCATTGAAAGCAAAGGGTCTAGCATGCTTGGGCAAGGGTTGTGGTGGTAGAGTTTGACACTCATGAGCAAAGTGGCCTTCTTGTCCACACTCAAAACATCTCTTTGGCTTTGGCTTTGATTGTTGGTGTTGAGCTTGAGCCTTCTTCTTCTCTACACTTGCCATATATCCAATACCACTTCTATCCATCTTCATGACGGTATTCATGAGTAGCTCACTTTGGAGATGCTTGCCTCTAGCAAACTTGCTCAATCCCACCTTGAGATGCTCTTTCTTCATCTTGAGCTTCTTGTTCTCTTCCTTGAGAATATCATTGTTCTTCTCCTCCTTGAGTTTCTTGTTTTCTTCTTTTAGCTTCTCATTCTTAAGGATCACCTCTTTGTCATGATCAAGAGTTTCTAGCACGATGGTGTTGTGACTTTTCATCTCTTCAAGATCTTTCATGAGCTTCTCATTGTCACTCTTGAGCTTGACATACTCATCATAGTCATTACACTCAACCACTTGCTTGCCTTTGCTACTAGATCCATGCTCAATGCTTTCATCAATTAAATCATCACATGAGGTAGCTATATCAATCTTAACAACATGGTTAGTAGCATCATGTGGCTCATTTGGTAAGAATTCTTGTGCAATAATAAGGGTATCATAATCGATCTTTAGAGTTGTATATTCTTCTTTTAGCTTATTGTGACTAGTGATAAGCTCATTGTGCACCCACTCAAGTTTATCATTTTTATCTTTAAGCTCTTTCTTAGAAGATTTTAGCTCCTTGAGTTTGGATGATATAGAATCATTTGTTTCTTTGAGCTCATCATTAGCCTTTTCTAATGTATCACACTTAGCTAAGAGTGAATCATTTTTAGCATTAAGTTTTTCATTTGTAGCTCTACTCTTTCTAATGATCTTAGTATATTTTCTTAGTATTTTGACAAGATCATCATATGTAGGTGAGTCATCATTATCACTATCACTATCATCATCACTAGCATGTTCATCATCACTACTATCATCACTCTTAGTTACCTTGCGTTCACCTTTGGCCATAAGGCATAGGTGTGTAGAGGATGATAGCGATGATGGCGGTGAAGATGCAAGATCAATAGCAATGGCGGCCACCTTTTCATTGTCACTATCATCATCGGATGATCCACTTGATGAATCAATGTCCGTGAGCCAATCACCGACAATATAGGCCTTGCCACTCTTCTTCTTCTTATAGAACTCCCTCTTTTTGCCATCTCTCTTCTTGTATGGCTTGTTCTTCTTCTTTTCATCTTCATCGCTTGAATCATCTTTCTTGCCCTTGTTCTTGAACTTGTCTTTCTTGGGCTTCGTGCATTGATGAGCTAGGTGGCCAAGTTCACCACAATTGTAGCAATCCATCTCAGAGATTGGCTTTCTTCTTGAGCTAGTGAAGAACTTCTTCTTCTTGCCATCAAACTTGATGCCACTCTTGTTTAGCCTTTTTAGCATCTTGGTGGTCTTCTTCACCATGAGGGCAAGGCTTTCTTCATCATCTTCATCACTTGAGCTCTCATACTCAAGTCTTGCTTTGCCCTTGTCTTGGCTAGCTTTGAATGCTAAGTCCTTCTCTTTCTTCTTTGTAGAGGATGAGCCATCTTGTGGTATGATGTGCATGTACATCTCATGAGCATTGATCTTTCCCAAGATTTGTGTCGGTGTAGCGGTGGAAAGATCACCTTGATGTAGCACGGTCACAATGTGCCCATATTTGTCAATGGGGAGGACACTCAAGATTTTTCTCACAACATCGGATGGTGACATTTGAGTGAGTCCAAGCCCATTGACTTCCTCTACAAGAACATTTAATCGAGAATACATCTCATTAGCACTTTCTTTGGAAAACATCTCAAAAGAATTTAGCTTTTTAATCACAAGATGATAGCGTTCCTCATGCTCACTCTTGGTTCCCTCATGGAGCGCACAAACGTCCGACCATAGTGCATGGGCGTCTTTGTGGTTCCTTACACGATTGAACACATCTTTGCAAAGGCCTCGAAAGATGGTGTTGCGAGCCTTTGCATTCCATTTTTCATAATTCACTTCATCACCTTGAAGTTGTGCGGCATTCCTAGGTGCTGGGAACCCTTGAGAGGCGGCTCTTAGAATTCCAACATCTAGAGCTTCTAAGTATGCCTCCATGTGGATTTTCCAATATGGAAAATCATCTCCCTCAAAGATAGGAGGAGGTCCATCCCCGTGAGACATCTTGCTCTAAGCGATTAAGCTTAAAAACGTGAGCACGAGGCTCTGATACCAATTGAAAGGATCAAGATGCCCAAGAGGGGGGTGAATTGGGCTAATTCTAAATTCTCTTGCAATAATCAAATCCTACGGATAGCCCAATTAACCCCTTGTGCCTAGAAAAGTGTTTATATCAAACTAATGCACAACAACCTCGCAACCTAAGTTCCAAACTTACTCTAGCAAGCAATTCTATGGATGTAAAACAAGTATTGAATTGCTCAAGGTAAATGCTCAAAGTAAGTGCTCAAAGTAAATAGAGAGAGAAAGGAACGCGGCGATGTTTTGCCGAGATATCGAAGAGTCGCCACTCCCCACTAGTCCTCGTTGGAGCACCCGCGCAAGGGTGTAGCTCCCCCTTGATCCGCGCAAGGATCAAGTGCTCTCTACGGGTTGATTCTTTGACACTCCATCGTGGCGAATCACCCAAAGCCGCTCACAACTTGAGTTGGGTCACCCACAAGCTCTGCTAGGTGAACACCAACCTCCCAATCACCACCAAGCTGTCTAGGTGATGGCGATCACCAAGAGTAATAAGCACGAACTCTCACTTGACCACGCGAAGCCTAATGAGAAGATGGATGCACACTTTGCTACTCTTGATTTGCTAGTGAGGCTACTCTCTTGGATTCTCAAATCACAAACACCTCACTAGGACCTTGCTCTTCTTGGCACTCACAAACGTGTTTCTCAGCTATTGAAATGAGCAAAAGTTGCTCCACTCATGAGTGGAGCCTCTATTTATAAGGCAGCCTAAAAAACGAACCGTTATGAGCTTCTACAGGATGACCGGACGCTCCGATCGTTTTGACCGGACGCTCTGGTCAGTTTAACCCGCGAACAGTTTTCAAATGATGACCGGACGCTGTCAGGGTCCGGTCAGTACCGACCGGACGCGTCCGGTCGCTCTTGGATGCTTACTGTAAACGACCGGACGCTAGATACTCAGGGTCCGGTCACCACTGACCGGACGCGTCCGGTCACTCTTTCCCAAGTCTGGACCCGTACTGGAGTCGACCGGACGCTAGCCCTCAGCGTCCGGTCACACGACCTTACAGCGTCCGGTCACTCTAGACTTGTTCTTCATGGTCAAATGAACTGACCGGACCCTGCGGCCAGCGTCCGGTCGCACCGGAGCCAGCGTCCGGTCAGTGTTTGACCCTCCATTCACTTCCAACATTCAAACATATGTGAATGAAGTTTGCTCCATAGGATCTTAGGCATTCATAGGAGCTACCTAGAGCTAGTTTACACAAGTGTGCACCACACCTAACTCACTAGACTCAACTAGGTCAAGCTACCCGTTCATACCCCCCTTCATAGTACGACCAAAGGAAAAACAAAGTCCTAAACTACTCTAAGTGTCTCTCCAACTCCAATCGATACTTAGAACTAGTTATCCTTAACCTTGTCGTCCATCCTTTAAAAACCGAAATGATTTCCATCGTAGGGGCATGACAACCTCGATTGCCTAATCGATCTCTATTACTATGACCTAACTTAATTGCCTCTGCAAAACACACGTTAGTCATAGTAATCTTGTATTGACATTAATCACCAAAATCCAACTAGGGGCCTAGATGCTTTCAGGAAGGATGCCTATTAGGTACTCAGGTGGAGAGGAGTATGGCATCGACAGATGAAGTCGGGTAGCAGTTTGGAGTACAAGGGGTGCCCGTGACGTGGTCACGTGATGCTGGTCCTCTCGCGATGGGTCATGTGTGTATGATGAGTGGGCCCGCAATGACATGTCAATGCTCGCTGTTTGCAATATGAAAACATATAATCAAATTATTTCCCATCACAATGGGACAAATAACTTGTTATACTATATCAGTTCCTGAATAAATTAATTTCTAGAATTATTCTAAGTCAAACTCTTTTTATGTTTAACTAGATTTATAGAAAAATGCAAATATTTATGATATTAAGTAAGTATATTTATGATATTAAATAAAGTTTATGTTGTATGTAATGATACTAATTTGGTGTCATAAATCTTGGCATTCTTTCTATATAAATTCAATCAATTTTAAAAAGTTTAACTTCAGACAACTCTAAGAGTTCATTTGGTCAAGAACATAGGGACATCTGAGCCTACCCTAGTCAAAGTTAATGGACTTTCTATTTTAGATTTAATTTGCTTGTCTTAACATCATTTTAGTTAAATCAATTTCAAGGCCTATAATAAATGATTGGTGTAATAAATGATTAATGTTGCATGAAAAAAATGACTAGAGGTTTTCTTTGTACATGTGCTGTAAGGTTAACAAATATGAAAGGCGAGCCACACACTCCCACGCGTAATAAGCCTAGATGCACCCAGGCTCAGCCATCTAGGACACGACATGATGAGCGGTGCGGTGCAGCGAGGGTTTGTATCTCCAAATTGTAAACAAAGCCATGTTGGAGGGGGGATAGAATCTATTTTTGTTGACCCATTGATTGAGGAAGGAAGAAGGTAGGTGTGAGTTAGGGATGATGAACAAACACTGAGCCCTTGGTCTCAGACTCTTGCCATGTATCTATGTTTGTCATCTGTAACAAGGAGGAAGTTGGCTACCGAGAGGGAATGGGCCTTGGGTCTTCGCACGTGCGCATTCCTAACTCAGGCCTACGATGCCTTGTTTTCTGGTCTGTTTGGCATCTGCTCGCATTTGACTATCTTTTATCTTTTAATACCAAAATAGATGACCTCCCCTAGCATATTTCCACCAACAACTCCCCTCTGTCTCTTCTCCTTCCTAGCGATGCCTCTCCGCCTCTTTGACCACAAATTACTACGCATGAAACTGAATAAAGTGATAGAGAAACTCACCCGCCAACTTCATCGCTAAAAGTCGCTCCATCCCTATCGTCTTGGGTGTTAGTGCCACCACTGAGATCAATACCCATAAGGAGTGAGCTATGAAGCCTGCTCATACACTAACTTGCCTTTTCCCTTCCCATCTTGAGTACCTTCTAAAAGGTTCTAATATGGCTAGAGGGGGTGAATAGCCTATTAAAAATCTACAAGATTACTAGAGCAATTTGATTAGTATGACAAATAGCGAATTGCAAACTTGCTCTAGCCCCACAAGGGTTGCAAGCCACCTATCTAACAATTCTAGTTACTATGATCACTAGGCACACAATTTTCTAAGTCACTACTCACTAAGGCCCCGTTCGTTTGGCTGAAATTGGCTGAAAAATACTGTTCTGGCTGAATTGTTGTGAGAGAAAAATACTGTTTTGACTAAAAAAGAAGCCGAACAAGCCGGATTATAAGGTAAGCCGAATGGGACCTAAGAGCTCTCACACTTGCTACAATAAAAAGCTCCACTAGATAAACTTAAACTACAAAAGAAGCTCTCAATTCTAGCTACACTAAAGAGGTTGCTACAACTATTTTGCGGGAATGTAAATAAGTGAGTAGGGTGGTTATACCGCCGCGTAGAGTGAATCAATCACAAGATGAATACAAATTCAATCATCGGAAGAATACCAAAAGGAAAGAGACAACCAATTTTCTCCCGAGGTTCACGTGCTTGTCGGCATGCTAGTCCCCATTGTGTCGACCAACACTTGGTGGTTCGGCGGCTAAGAGGTGTTGCACGAACCTCGTCCACACAATTGGACACTACAAGAACCTACCCACAAGTGAGATAACTCAATAACACGAGAAATCCACTAGAGTTACCTTTCGGCTCTCCATCGGGAAAGGCACAAGACCCCTCACAATCATCGAGAGATGGCCACGAACAATCACAAACTCATGCCAATCCTCCTCCGCTACTCCAAGCCATCTAGGTGGCAGCAACCACCAAGAGAAACAAGAAATCTACAGCCACAACGATCCCCAAGTGCCACTAGATGTAATCACTGAAACAAATGCACTTAAAATCACTCTCAATGTCACTATGATGATGAATCAATGATGGAGACGAGTGGAATGTATTTGCTTAGGCTCATAAGGATGTTAGGAATTTCAAAGTGCTAAGAGAGTGAGCCCCAAGCCAGTACCTTTCTATTTATAGAGCCCCAAAACTCAAAGAGCCATTGGGCACTCTCGGGCTGACCGGACGCACTGACCGGACGCGCCCCTGCGTCCGGTCGGCTAGCGTCCGATCACACCAATGGTTGCCATGTGTCCCTATTTTAACTTTAGCTATTGGATGCCAATGGTTACTTAACGTTCACCACGTAGTCAAACAATTGACCGGACGCACCGCTTCAACGCACCTGACGCAGAGCCACACCCCGTCTGATCAATTCCAGTAAGAGTCTAGAGACGTTTTTTGTCGACCGGATGCGTCAGGTCATGAGTGACCGGACACGCCCGGGAGTCCAGTCAGCTCCCCGCGTCTTAGCCTGTGAAAAACCTGCCGACATCAACGTATGTCAGCCGTGACCTAACGCAGCCCCTGCGCGTCCGGTCGCGCACTAACCTTTGCATCCGCTTGCCTAAAGAAGTGATCAGACGCACCGGTCAGGGCCAGAACCAGCGTCCGGTCCTTCACCTCGCCCTCGGCCAGACAGCGCTGCTTCGCTATAATTGACAGAACGCGCCTGGGGTGAGTTTGGTTACCCCGCGGCCATCGTTCGGTCGTGGACCATCTCCTCCTTTTCTTTTTCTAAGTCCACAACCGCTTCACCCTTGCTTCCAACTTGCTAAGCACAAAGTGTAGAACTAGTGTGCACGAGTGTTAGCATTTTTCAAAACATTTTACAAGGGTCAAGGTTAGCACACTAGGTTCCTAAATGCATATGCAAGAATCATGTCACCTAGTGACACTCGATAAACCGTTTAGCCAAAGATTTCCCCTCTTTATAGTACGGCTATCGATCCTAAGTCACTCACACCATCTATAGTGTCTTGAGTGCAAAACAAAAATCTATCTTATACCTTTGCCTTGATCTTCTCGGTTTTTGTTTTTCTCTTTCTTCTTTTCCAAGTTAGAGCTTGATCATCATCAACACTTGTCCATCTTCATCTCCATGGACCTCACCTTGCTCACTCACTTGGATTGCACCAACCTAGCTCATATCACCACTCATAACAAAGGTTAGTGCTAGGTTTCATCAATTATCCAAAACCAATCTAGGGCTTTCACTTCTCCTTCCCCATCTTAGCAAAGGTACACTACCGACCACTGCATACTCTTGCCTTGCATTGCTCTTTCGGAATACTGCTACATGGCATAGAAGTACAAAAATAAGAAGGGCAGAGGGCACCGTATAGGCTGATAATGCTAGAGAAAAAAGGAACCTTTGTCCCTTTTTGGCTATTTTGTGTAGATCTCAATTGAGCTAGAAATCCTAGATGTTGAGCTAGTGTTGTTTTCTCGTCCTTTGTTTGCCATGGAGGTGCTCACGATGCTCATTGACCTCTACATGAGCTTCCAATATTCTCTATCTTTCCGCCTTTCACCATAAACCATATATTTCTACATGTCCCTATAGAAGATGTGGCACTACTAGAGAACAGACTTTAGAACGATGTTCCAATTTAGCATTAGCATCGGCATTTTTTGCCCCCGGGACTAAAGGACCCTTTAGTCCCGGTTGGTAATACCAACCAGGACTAAAGGTCCCTGCCCAATGGTCGTTCGTGGGGCAGGGATCTTTAGTCTCGACTGGTATTACCAACCGGGACTAAAGGTTTACCTTTAGTCTCGGTTGGTAATACCATCCGGGATTAAAGCTTTTAGTCCCGGTTTGGGTGATGCCCCAGGAATAAAGATTAATCTTTAGTCCCGGTTTGGACCCCTAACTGGGACTAATTATCCCGGCCTATAATTCAGCTCATTTCTTCCTCCCCGAGCCTGAGCCATTCCATTCAAACTCACTGCCTCTGTTCTTTAGCTTGCTGTTGTTCTTGCTCTCTCCCCCTCCATTGGTGTTGCTCTTCGATTTTGGAGGTAACAAACTTAATCCTCTTATGTTTTATCAGTAGCTTATCTCATTTTGCGATGTAGATGCATGTGTAACTTTATATGTTGGACTTTATTATGATTTTATATGTCATTTTTAGCTCAAAATGACATGATGATTTGCATATATGTTTGGATAAACAAAAGTTAAATTAGTTCATCAAAAATCACACCTCGCTCGTCCTCGCTGGAGCACGCGCCATCCTCGTCCCCGGTGGCTTACGTGATCTTAGAATTAATTTTTCCATGAAATGAAAAACTTAGAAAATTGTTAGAAAATTATAGAAAATCTGTACTAGTTAAACTTGCGGACCGTATTCAGCTCGGCAAGCATGTTCTTTGCCGAGCGGTAACGGACGTCAAGGAGGAGCTTTGATTCTACGAGGGAGAGCGGCAACGGTCGTGGAAGACCGTGTTCCCTTTCTCGTAGAATCGGAGCTCTTCCTTGGGCAAGTACGGTGCTGTCCGATGGAGAAATACTTGCCGAGATGATCACATAAGCAAGGTCAACTAATACGGATGGTTATTTATTGAAACATGTTTTTGAGCTATAATTTGATGGATATTTGATAACTTCAGACCTACAAATGTCATCTACAAATGTTACTATCCTCGGCAACCTAAACGCCCACGAGCTCGCCGATATCGAGCAGGTCACTTAGAATTATTTTTTCCATGAAATGAAATACTTAGAAATCATGCCTTTTATTTTTAGAATTAAATTTTCCATGAAATGAAAAACTTAGAAAATAGTTAGAAAATTGTAGAAAATCTGTACTAGTTGAACTTGCGGACCGTGTTTAGGTCGGCGAGCATGTTCTCTGTCGAGCGGTAACGGACGTCAAGGAGGAGCTTTGATTCTACGAGGGAGAGCGACAACGGTCGTGGAAGACCGTGTTCCCTTTTTCGTAGAATCAGAGCTCTTCCTTGGCCAAGTACGGTGCCGTCCGGTGGAAAAATGCTCACCGAGTTGATCACGTAAGCAAGGTCAACTAGTACGGATGGTTATTTATTAAAACATGTTTTTGAGCTATAATTTGATGGATATTTGATAACTTCAGACTTATAAATGTCATCTACAAATGTTACTATCCTCGGCAACCTAAACGTCCGTGAGCTCACCGATATCGAGCAGGTCACTTAGAATTATTTTTTCCATGAAATGAACTACTTAGAAATCATGCCTTTTTTTAGAATTAAATTTTCCATGAAATGAAAAACTTAGTAAATAGTTAGAAAATTATAGAAAATCCATACTAGTTAAACTTGCGGACCGTGTTCAGTTCGGCCAATATGTTCTCTGCCGAGCGGTAACGGGCATCAAGGAGGAGCTTTGATTCTATGAGGGAGAGCGGCAACGATCGTGGAAGACCGTGTTCCCTTTCTCGTAGAATCGGAGCTCTTCCTTGGCCAAGTACGGTGTCGTCCGGTGGAGAAATGCTGGCCGAGATGATCACGTAAGCAAGGTTAACTAGTATGGATGGTTATTTATTGAAACATGTGAAATCCGTACTAGTTTTATTTAAATATATCATTTTAGAAAATATGAAATTTACACTAGTTTGCAAAAATAAGTATAGAAAGTAGATGACAACTGGTACCGGATCCTCGACCTCTCGTTCGGTTGCGAAACGACTGAGGCCAGAACTCCCTCTCATTATCTGCGGCAAGTGTAAGCAGAAGATTGTGATGGAGTACTGAGTCAAGAGACAGGGACCCAACAAGGGTCGTGTTTTCTACAAGTGCCCAGATCGCGATGTGAGTTTCTTATGCATTTTATAATTATGGCTAATTAACGTGCTTTTCTTGAATATTTTTGACTAAATATTTTTTGGCTTTAATTTCAGTGGGAGGGCAATGGATGCGATGGTTGGTACTGGGAGGAAGATTATGCTACATACGTGTAGAATTTGGGTGCGCTTGAGGTAGCGGCTGCTGCTGATGAGGCAGTGAACCAGCAGGAGAAGCTTATTGATATTCAACAGAAGAATAATTTGTCTGTTTTAGTTGCGTACGATCATGAAATAATTATGTTACTGAAGTGCATTGTAGTTTTAGTTTGTTTAGTGATAGTTGGGATTGCTTATGTTGTAGCCAGGCTTAGTTAATTAATCAACCGTGTGTGTGTCATTTATGTTGTGTAATAAAATACTTAATTATGTTCAAGGTTTTCATAATTTGTCGTGTAATACAGATTATGTCACGCCATTGGATGTACAATGCCGATCGCCGCTCCCAAGACTTTATTGAGGGCTTGCACTATTTCTTAGGTGTGGCCGAGGCAAATAAGCGGGATGGTTTCATGTGCTATCCATGTGCCCTATGTAAGAATTTAAAGGAATATTCAAGCTCAATGAGTCTTTATTCATATTTGCTTAAGTCAGGTTTCATGTCAAACTATATATGTTGGACTAAGCATGGAGAAAGCGGGGTCATGATGGAAGAAGGTGAAGGAGAAGATTTAGACATTGATGATATTATTGCTCAGTATGGTGCCTTTGATGATACTATAATGGGGGGAGATGAAGAAGTGGTAGCAGTAGAAGATGATCTCGATGATGCTCTTGGTGATGCACAACAAGAATGGGAAAGTGAAAAAGAGAAAGTTAAGTTCGAGCGCATGCTTGAGGATCATAGGAAGTTGCTATACCTGACGGCCGAAGAGGGGCAAAAAAGCTGGGTACAACACTGGAATTGCTACAATGGAAGGCAAAGAATGGTGTATCCGACAAGGCATTTGGAAATTTATTGAACCTCATAAAGAAGATGCTTCCAAAGCCAAATGAATTGCCCACCACTACGTACGAAGCAAAAAAGGTTGTCTACCCTTTGGGATTAAAAATCCAGAAGATACATGCATGTCCTAATGACTACATCCTCTACCATGGCAATGAATACGAGAATTTGGATGAATGCCCGGTATGTAAAGCATCACGGTATAAGATCAGGCGCGATGATCCTGGTGACGTCGAGGGTGAACAACGTCCTAGAAAGAAAATCCCTACCAAGGTTATGTGGTATGCTCCTATAATACCACAATTAAAACGTTTGTTCAGAAATAAAGACCATACAAAGTTGTTGCGATGGTATAAAGAAGACCGTAAGGTAGATAATATGCTGAGACACCCAGCTGATGGGTCCCAGTGGAGAGCGATAGACAGGAAATTTCCAGAGTTTGCAAATGAGGCTAGAAACTTAAGGTTTGCCTTAAGTACAGATGGTATGAATCCTTTTGGAGAGCAGAGCACTAGTCATAGCACTTGGCCAATTACTCTATGTATCTACAACCTTCCTCCATGGTTATGCATGAAGCGGAAGTTTATTATGATGCTGATCCTCATCCAAGGTCCGAGGCAATCTGGCAACGATATTGATGTCTATCTAAAGCCATTAGTTGAAGAACTTCTAGTCTTATGGAACAAACTAGGTATACGTGTCTAGGGTGAGTACAAACAAGAACACTTTGACCTACGAGCAATGTTGTGATTTTTAAATTTCGACGCCTACAAACTAGTTTTTGGGACCCTAGATTGTCTCAAATTGAAAAGTTTTGAATATCAAGTTTGTTAAGCTCATCAATATCTACAATTCTTATATAGGCCATTTTTTCATTTGAGAAAGCTTGAACAAAATGTAGTTCAAATTTCACAAGTGTGTGACATAGTTTTAGAAAGTCTATATGAGATTCAAGAAGTTGTGACTAGTGTTTGATAAAAATTTCTCAAATGGGAAAATGAGCTATGTAACAATTGTAGATCTTGCTGAGATGATCAAACTTGGTATTCAGAGTTTTTTCATCTGAGGTCATTTAGTGTCTCATTTGAGCAAGTTTGACCAAGTCAAATTTGGTCAAATAAAAAAACAACACTTTGACTCTAGTATTATGAACTCTAAATGACTTCAAATTGAAAAGTTTTGAATACTAAGTTTGTTAAACTCAAAAAGATATACAATTGTTGTTTTGGTCAACTTTCCATTTGAGAAAGTTTGGATGGTTCAAATTTATGATTTTTAAATTTTGATGCCTACAAACTAGTTTTCGGGACCCTAGATTGTCTCAAATTGAAAAGTTTTGAATACCAAGTTTGTTAAGCTCATCAATATCTACAATCTTTATATAGGCCATTTTTTCATTTGAGAAAGCTTGAACAAAATATAGTTCAAATTTCACAAGTGTGTGACATAGTTTTAGAAAGTCTATATGAGATTCAAGAAGTTGTGACTAGTGTTCGATAAAAAATTCTCAAATGGGAAAATGAGCTATGTAACAATTGTAGATCTTGCTGAGATGATCAAACTTGGTATTCAGAGTTTTTTCATCTGAGGTCATTTAGTGTCTCATTTGAGCAAGTTTGACCAAGTCAAATTTGGTCAAATAAAAAAACAACACTTTGACTCTAGTATTATAAACTCTAAATGACTTCAAATTGAAAAGTTTTGAATACCAAGTTTGTTAAACTCAAAAAGATCTACAATTGTTGTTTTGGTCAACTTTCCATTTGAGAAAGTTTGGACGGTTCAAATTTGTGATTTTTAAATTTCGATGCCTACAAACTAGTTTTCGGGACCCTAGATTATCTCAAATTGAAAAGTTTTAAATACCAAGTTTGTTAAGCTCATCAATATATACAATTTTTATATAGGCCATTTTTTCATTTGAGAAAGCTTGAACAAAATATAGTTCAAATTTCACAAGTGTGTGACATAGTTTTAGAAAGTCTATATGAGATTCAAGAAGTTGTGACTAGTGTTCGATAAAAAATTCTCAAATGGGAAAATGAGCTATGTAACAATTGTAGATCTTGCTGAGATGATCAAACTTGGTATTCGGAGTTTTTTCATCTGAGGCCATTTAGTGTCTCATTTGAGCAAGTTTGACCAAGTCAAATTTGGTCAAATGAAAAAATAACACTTTGACTCTAGTATTATGAACTCTAAATTACTTCTAATTGAAAAGTTTTGAATACCAAGTTTGTTAAACTCAAAAAGATCTACAATTGTTGTTTTGGTCAACTTTCCATTTGAGAAAGTTTGGATGGTTCAAATTTGTGATTTTTAAATTTCGACCCCTACAAACTAGTTTTCGGAACCTTAGATTGTCTCAAATTGAAAATTTTTGAATACCAAGTTTGTTAAGCTCATCAATATATACAATCCTTATATAGGACATTTTTTCATTTGAAAAAGTTGTAGAACAAAAATACTACATTTTCTTTATTTTTATAGGTTCAACAAAAATTTCCTGTCAATTTTGGTCAAAAACCGAGAAAAAATTGAAACATTGACGTTACAATAATGTGATAATAAATTTCCTATCGAATAATATTAGTTTTATTAATTTTAAGTTACAGATATATTTTTTGCATTAACAAAATACTTAGTATTAGTAACATTTATATTCTATATTCATAAAAGAAATTAAAAACTTTAGGTTACAAAATTTTCCTATTTACAATAAATAATTAGTTAATCAATAGTATTTTTTAAAATAAATATTGCAAAGTATTAAAGTTGCTATGGAATTAATTGATTAACCTAGTATTAAACAAAATTAAAATCCCAGGCCTTTCCAATTACGCTGGCGGGTTGCCAAAATATGAGGCCTTCAGTTCCGGCCCAGGCCAAGAACTGGGACTAAAGGATGAGCGGCAATTTCGGTGCCCGCCCAAAAATACCTTTAGTCCCGGCTGGTAACACCAGCCGGAACTAAAGAAGTTGGACCTTTAGTCCCGGTTGGTCTTACCAGCCGGGACTAAATATCCTTTAGTCCCGGCTGGTGTTAACAGCCGGGACTAAAGGGCCTCGGACTATATATATCGAACGTCTGTTCTGTTCATCTTCGATCTTGCCTCTGTCGCTCAGCCCCGCCCGGCCGCGCCATCCGCCGTCGTTGAGCTCGTCTCTGCCGCATCGCCGTCGTCGTCTACCCCCGCCCGGCCACGCCATTCTCCCGGCCCGCATCACGCGCCGCATCCCGTCTCCACCGCCGCACCCGACCCCACCCTCCGTCGCCAACGCTTCCCGCGCGCCCACCGTACCCTCCGTCGAACTCTTGATCTGCTGCTCTCGATCGGCCATGTTTTTAGATTTTTTTTTACAAAGTCTCGGCTGTATGTTAGATTAAAATGTATTAAATTTTAATTAGTAGTTTATTGTTAGTTTTTTAGTTATTTTTTAGATAGTTTTTGATATATGTTAGATTTAATTGTATTAAAATTTAATTAGTATTTTATTTAGATAGTTTTTTATTATAATTTTTTTATATATGTTAGATTAAAATGTATTATCTATTACTAGTTTATCTGATTTCATATTAGATTTATTTAATTGGATTTAGTAATTATATATTCTATCTCTCTATATATATCTAGAGAGATATTCTATATGTATACATATGTACTTAATTATTTCTATATGTATATATACATGTACTTATTTTTATGTGTTGAGAGAGAGAGAAAATTGTATCTAGAGAGACATTCTATGTGTTATCACATGCATATCTAGAGATATAGACATATGCACTTATTTCTATGTGTTGAGAGAGAGAGAAAATATATTGTATCATTCTATGTGTACATATATACATGTACTTATTTCCATGTTTTTGGATCAAAAGTGTTTTTGATTCGATTCCAAAGCCTATACCTTATTATTGTTTATCCTTATGAAATATTATGTGTTATTATATTTAATTGGATTTAGTAATTCTATATGTGTTATCACATGTACTTATGTACCATAGTAATTCTATCTATGTGTTATCTTGAAGATACAAATGGCTGCTCCGGATGATAACTTGAGTGATGACATAATAGCGGATATTATCAACATCGGTACCAATGTGGATGTAGATGACACGAGTCAGTACTTTGCTGATTATGAGGATATCCTGAATATGCCGGTAGTTGAAGATCAACAAATTGTCACGCAAGAAAATACTGGCGAGGTATATTCGATTATCTATCATCTCTTATAGATGCATGCATACGTATATTTGTTGTTAATCGTTGTGTTTCTACTCATGTAGCCGATCTCTAGATCTACATCAACCACCGACAAAAGTAGGAAAGTCCGAGGGCCAAAAAAGCCATTAGAGGGCCGTTTCATCATATCAGAATTCGACACCGACACCGGCAAACCATTGGGACCACATGCTCAGACATATGTCAATCAATGTGGGTTCATTGTAATGGATAGGATCCCAGTTAGTGCTCGTAAATGGAAGCAGAAGATATCCGCTCCTAATGTTAGTTTTGTATCTGATCGTGACAAGAACCTGGCTTGGAGAGATATCACTCAGCATTTCACATTACAAGTAGATGATGCTTTGAAGGAGCTAGTGAGGGATTGGACAATGAAGAAGATGTCAACATTGTTCCAGAGTTGGAAGAAGACATTGTATAAAAAGTTTATCTTGAAGAATGCTACGCCGAATTTCAATGCTAAGGCGTTTGTCAAGTTGGAGTCCCATTGGGATGCCTTCGTAGAATACAAGACATCTCAAGACAGTGAGGAACGTGTGATGAGGAATCGGCAGAATGCCCGACAGAAGCAATACCATCATCGCATGGGATCAGGTGGTTATAGGAGTGCTATTTCCAAGTGGCAGAACCTAGAAGTAGAGATTACTGCCAAGGGAATCATACCTGAAACAATAGAGAAGAACCGGCCTCAACGCGCGAAGAATTGGTTCTACGCTCATGGGGGAAGCCTAGACCCAGACACTGGTAAGCTAATTTTCAGCCAAAAAATTGAGAGAGCAACACAGAGACTAGCTCGTGCTAGGGAAGAAGCTGATAGTGGTGTTTTCAAGCCCAACAGAGAGAAGGATGAATTGACATATGTCCTAGAGAATCCCGAACATGGTGGTCGAACAAGAGGCTATGGGACGGTTCCGTGGCTACACGCATTCCCAGCAGACAAGGATACCTATAGAAGTCGCTAGAGAAAGAATGATAAGGAGGCAGAACGAATCTATGCATTGGAGCAATTTGTTGATGAGTCACGACAAGCATTGCTTGAATCACGTGAATGAGAAAAATCTCTTGAGGCAAGAATGCAGGAGGAGATCAAGAGGCAAGTGCAGCTAGCAATGAGTCAAATGCAATCACAATCAACGCCGGAAGTCACCATTAGCCCCGTTGGTCAGATGAAAAGCAGTTGTGCTTCTACGGAGCTACCAGTTATTCAAGACGACGCTGGGTTGCGCTTCCCTGTTGATGACATTACCGAGCCTCTAACAACATGTGAGCTGCACATTCCAGATGGTAATAATGCATCAATCATGGTGGCTGTCGGGGTTGTATCTCCAATAGACCGAACAAAGACACCAAGAATCCATGGGTCAGTTATTCAACCTGGATATGCTAGCGTCTCGGTCGATAGAGTGCTCAAAGGTTACAGCAATGTTCCTCTTGACATTGAAGGCGGTGATGGGGAGAAAACACTAGGAGAAGCAGAGAAGACATTTATTCAATGGCGTAAACGCTTCATCATTATTCCTGGGGTGCCACCGCTACCCCTACCTCACCCTAGGTACGAATGAAAGTGAATGAAATATTATTTTCCATTAATTTTCTATTGGCTTCAAAAATAATTGACACACAACTTGTTTTTGTAGCAGGGTCTCCCCCCAGCCTAGCCTAATCATTCATTCCCCATCTCATCACAGCGTCACGGGAGGCGAGACGACTTCATCCCCACGGTGATCACCAACTCCTACACCGGCCCCGTCGCCTCCACAACGATCTCTAACTCCTACACCGGCCCCATCGCCTCCACAACGATCTCCAATGCCTCCACGCCGGTCTCCACCAACACCGGCCTCATCGCCTCCACGCCGGTCTCCAACACCGCCCCCACCCCCTCCACAGCGATGCACTACAAAGACATCTAAGGTCCCGGCGGCAAAGAAGACCCCGAGAAAAAGAGTTATTTCTCAAGAAATACTTCCTAAAAAGACTGATGAACAAATAGCAGTTGAAGAAGACAAAAAAGTGAAAGATTTTTTTATAGATATAAAAACAAGAGTCAAGCGAAGCTTAAGGAGAAGCTGTACTTTTACATACCACGAGATGTGCTGAGACAGAAGGTCGATGCACACAAGAAAAAAATGATTGAACTTCGTAAGCCTTCGCCACTATCAGACTATGACCGCTCCCTCGTGAAGTCACATGATGCAGATAAGAAAAGGAAAAGAGCATCAGGGAAGGATGTCCCACAGCTCGGACAACAGAAGCAACCAATGCAAAATCTTGTTGTTGCTAATGAATATGGTTCCAACATAGAAGTCTATCGACCAGACAACTCTGGAGAAGTATCAGTTCAAGCCCTTAATGCTTTTTTTCAAGATACTGGTTTAACCTTGGATCAATTGATGGACAAAGCTCCAATCCAGAACCTGGAAGTTGATACCTGGAAGACTTATAAATATGGCAAAAGTTTGTACAACCCTACGGCTCTGAATGAATTGGGTACGCAAATATACTTGCTCAACAAGTAGTACATGCAGGCGTGTGGCAGGGGTGAGCAGTGGATCTTTGTCAGATTTAGAGACCATCATTACTTCTGTGGCGATGACATCTTACATATTAGTTTCGAAGAATTGCATCAACTATACCACATGGACGCTCTGGACAAATCAATCATGATTCTTACTTTTATTTAATAAACTCACTTCCATGCGTACGTGTATATAATTTATATTTATATACAGATTCCAGATGTTAGAGCTCCAAAGAATACAAGACACCAGTGTTGGCTTCATTGATCCTTATATTGTATTCAAAACCGGTATTATTGTCAAGGAGCGGTGGGTATCTGAAGCACAGGAGAATATCATGATGTTCTTTGTGAAGCAGCACGACAAGACAACAATACTTTTTCCGTACAACTTTGAGTAAGTGTTAATAATAATGTAGTCTACACATTTTATGTAATATCAATACAACTTATATGCATGTACGTGTGTGTATAAACCAATGCAGGTTTCACTGGATACTCATTATCATTGAGTTAAACTCAAGTCGGTTAGTAATCTTTGACTCGTTGAGAAAAGAGCGGGCACTATACCAAGATATGATAGACATTATCCAGGGGTAATTTCGATCTCTCGCGCACAACTATTATTGAATAGACTTTGCCATAATTTATTAACGATCGTACATTATTGGTCGCACGGGGTTTGGAAAGAGTTTATTCGGCAACATCACAAGGATTGCAAGGCACCACTTAATGTAGTTGAAATACCAGTAAGTTGTACTATATACACTTCCCCACGTGTTTAATTACTATATCGTACTTCAATTTACGTGTGAGATGATGAGAATAATCTTCTTCTCATACAGTGGTGTTTGCGGCAGGAACCAGGTAATAACTTGTGTGGATACTACGTTTGTGAATTTATCACTGCGCACATAAGAAGAACTCCTAAAGATGTCCTTAGAGTACGTATATATTAATTTTTTATTTATTTTTAAATGAATATATATATATGTATTAATACTTTTCCTTTTATTTCAAATGCAAGACTGAATGGTTGAAACGAAGGGTCATGCAAAAAGACCATCTGAAAGCAGTTCAAGAGTCAATAGCAGGATATCTTCTGAAAAAGTGCTAAATCCCAACGGCGAGTTCTACTTTGATCATAAGGAATAAATGATGTAAATTAAATGTTTATTGATATCGTTATTTTCGAGAACAAGATTATGAAAGTGTTGTATATATACACATATATATCTATAATATATATAGGTTCATACTTTATTCGAATATAATAATGCTCGAGATGAGAATTAGATGTAATTATATGCGTGCGTGTATTTATATTAGCAGCGTAGAATACGTACATAAAAACATATTATATATTAAACAAATACGTGTAACTGAACTGAAAACAAATTAAACAAAAAAAAGAAAAAGAAAAGGAACCTTTAGTCCCGGTTGGGGTTACCAACCGGAACTAAAGGGTACGGCCATGTTTGCTCGGCTGGAGGGCCTTTAGTCCCGGTTGGTAACACCAACCGGGACTAAAGGTCCCTCTTTAGTCCCGGCTCGATGACCCGGGACTAAAGGTGGCACCTTTAGTCCCGGGATCGTTGTCCCGGCGCGGTAACCGGGACTAAAGGCCGTTACCGCCCGGGACAACAAGTCTATTCTGTAGTAGTGTGGGATCATGTTTAGTCATATTTGACTCCGTTTGTTTTGTTGATTTTTTTCTTTGCGTTGTAATGGGTGACTGAGAGAGCATGTCACCATATCACTGAGTGATTGAGTGCTATCCGAATCTAATTGTCTCATATTTTGGTCATTTTATTGTTGTTAAGGTTGGCTCTATGTTTTTCTATCATGCAATTTATGCCCGTACCCATAAATGATAGGGCCATAAGTATTTCTGTTCGATGTGTAATCATTTGATATTTGTATTTTCTATATATGTTGTATTCCGTAGCTTGCAAGATATTTGTGTTATCTATGTTGTATTCCGTAGGTTACAGGTTATTTGTGTTATCTGGTCTAAAAGCGTATGATGATGTCTTCTCTTTATTGTTTTATCACTATGCACATAACAATGAGGGGCCACAAATCTTTGCAGAATGATTTGGGTATATGGATGCAAATGGGCTTGTTTGCAAACCTCAAATAATCTTAGTTTTTATGGGTTTCACGAAACTCGCAAAAAAAAATTTTCTCGAATACGCACGAGTGTGCATATCATTGTATTAGAAGAAAGAGTTTATAGTACAAGAGTTGCATTCCCGGCCGTTAGTTAGTTTCCTGCGGACGCTACATTATGGAAAAAACAACAACCACCGTAATCCATGTCTATCCTGACAAGGACCTAGCCCTGCGCTAGCGCACGTAGCCCGCTTGCTCCGGCCTGAATCCATCGGTCGGCTTCGTTCTTGATGATGTGCAGTAGGTCGCCGACGGACGATGTCGATTCCCGGAAACATCTTGCGTTCCGTTCCTTCCGTAGTTGCCAGGAGACGAGGGCGAAGAGGGAGTCCATACCGTTTCGCCGATCGCCGGTGCACACTGACCGCAATCGGCGCCACCAGGAGAGCGTCGTTTGGGAGACTGGTGGAACTTGCTGCCCAAGCGCTTGCAGGACATAGTACCATACCTCACGGGTGAACGGGCATACTGCAATGATGTGGTCTATTGCTTCCTGTCCTTGGTCACAGAGGTAGCATAACTCATGTGCCTCGAGACCGTGTCTCGCCCTTCTGTCGCCGGTCCAGTGCCTTCTTTTCATGGCAAGCCAAATAAAGATCTTGATGCGAAGCGGAGCCCACGTTTTCCAGATCAATGTATGGCCTGACATTCTGATGGATCCACTGTGCATCATGTCGTATGCCGATTTGGCTGTGTAGCATCCGTCTGTCGTCCAGCGCCAAATGGTCCTGTCAGGCTCATTGCCAAGATGGATGTCCCCAACGCTTGCCCAGAGATGTAGGTAATCCGTGAGCTCGAGCACTGAGAGGCCTCCACTTATGCAGCGCACCCATGTGCTGTCCTGGAGGCCTTGTCTGACCGTTAGCGTGCGTCGCACCCGCCGTGAAATTCTCTGGTGCAGGTATGGGGCGATAGTGGCGACGTCCTCCCCGTCAATCCACCGGTCTTCCCAGAACAAAGCGTTTCGCCCGTCGCCTAGCCTGGTGAAGGTTGACGCTCTGAAGAAGGCTTGGACCTCCTTGGAGGTATGGATCGGCAGCTGGTTCCACGCCCGATCTTGATCGGTTCTCTGCAGCCACAGCCAGCGCGTTTGTAGGGCGAAACCGGCTAGCTTCAGATCGCTGATCCAAAGTCCACCGAGCTCCTTCGGCCTGCAGCAGGCTTTCCAGGCAACCATGCACTTTCCTCTGACTGACTGGTCCTTCCCGGCCCAAAAGAATCGCCTGCAGATGCCGTCGATCTCTTTCCTTGCCCAAGTGGGAAGATTTTCTGCCATCATGGCGTAGATGGGAACCGCCCGTAGGACCGACTTTACCCAGACCAGCCTTCCACTTCTCGCCATTAGCGAACCATGGCTCGGTGGTAGCTTCCTGTCGACAGCTTGTACAAGTGACTGGTAGTGTGTTTTGGGGATTGATTTGGTACTGAGCGGCAGCCCCAGATACTTGATTGGAAATGTCTGCACTTGACAGCCGAGGATGGACACAATTTCCGGCAGAACGTCGTCGGCTCCGTAGATGGCAGTGACTGAGCACTTGGCTAGGTTTGTGTGCAGCCCTGTTGTCTGTCCGAAAATGCTTAGAATCTCTTTGATTGCCCTTGCCTCCTGGATAGATGGCCGTACAAAGAGAATGGCGTTGTCGGCATAGATGCTGCATTGGAATTTGATTTCCGAAGGGGCTATCTTCTTCAACACACCGTCATTTGCCGCCTTACTGAACAGTCTTTGGAGGACGTCCATTGCTATTATAAATAGCATCGGGGATAAGGAGTCCCCCTGCCGAACCCCTCTGAGGTGCCTGATGGGGTGTCCTCGCTGGCCATTCAGTAGTATCCTCGACGAGGCGGTGCTCAATAGCGTCTCGATCCAGCCGCACCATCTATCGCTGAACCCGTGCGCTTGCAGTACCTCCAGCAGGAAAGGCCAAGAGAGGGTGTCGAATGCCTTGGATATGTCAAGCTTCAACAACAGCATGGGGATTTTCTTCCGCCTGATCAGCACTGCTGCTCGCTGCACGTACTTGTAGTTGTCATGGATAGAACGGCTTCTGATGAATGCATTAAACCTATTGGCGAGTTTGCAGATTAGCTCGCTTGCATCCCTATTTAGGTACTAATTAATGGATCTATATTTATATAAGTTTTTTTTTTCTGATGAATATGCACGTCTTCTAAAGTCTTGCAAGCCCTGCCGGTGAATTATCTAGTTCATTCAGTGCGATGGAGAAGACGACCAGACGAGAAGAGAAATCAAAGGTATGTTCCGTCCTCTCCGGCTAGCGTCAAAACAGTGCCGAGTGTGCCTTAGACTACCCATAGTGTGCCTTTTTGCCGATGTTGAGAAAGGGAAGAGAGTACCAAAGCATCGAGGTGAAACGTTGTGTGTACCGATGCTCAAACAAAAAACACATGACTCGGGTAGTCTTCATTCCTCGATGCTTGGTTAAATAAAAAAGTATTTTTCAAGCCGGGCATTGGTTCTTACGATGGTAGTCAAATAGAAAAGTATTTTTCTCACGCAAAGGACTACGGAAGGATGCAGATGATTCTGACCACTCGGGTTCCACGTACACTCCAAGCCTCGATGCCGACACTGTGGCTACGCATGGTTTTTGGCATCGAGATGAGGTGGCATCTAGAGATTTTTTTCAGCATCGGATACACTGTGCTTAGTCTTACATGCATTATATATCTACGTATGAGCTCATATGATAAGAGTGTCAGCAGATACGAATCTCCGGCCTCCTGCATTTTTAAAACAATGTTTGACAGTGTCGTCCAGGCATCCCAGCACTACTAACCACAGAAACATCAGCAGAGAAATACTAAAGCAGAAAATGACCGGAATCAACGCGTGGCATCCTCAAAGCGAGAGCACATTTGGGTTCCATGTCGATTCAGGCATCAATTTAACAAGAAAAAGCTCGCAATTAGTGGATGCACCAAGGGAGCAGGCAAATCAAAGGGGAGCATCAATTTAAATGCGGAGCTGATCTTCAGTCGTCGTCTCTGTACGTCGATCGCATTAAGCAAAGGCGCGAGAGGCATGCGAGCACTGATGGAGTAATTAATTAATTCTCAGCTCTACGTAAGCAGCAGAGCTGATGCAAGTTTACTGATTGATTAAGCAACCCGGTGACGTCATGGCCTTATCCGTTAATACACCAAAGGTATAAGGATCATCTGTGTCTCCTCGCTCTCGTGCACTCTCTCACAAGAATTTCAAGGCGAAATTAACAAAACGGAAGAAGAAATAAAAAAAAACACATATTTATGCTGCGTGTCTAGCTAGAACTGACGGGCAGGTTGATTGCTTTAGGTTTAGGAGTACTACTAGCTAGCTAGTAATTGCCGTTGGCCGCCGGCATCTCGACGTCGAAGACGACGCCGCGGCCGCTGCGGAGCTCGTGATTGCCGTTGCCGTTGGGCTGCGCCAAGGTGATGGGCAGATCGGCAGCCGCTGTGCCCTTGGAGCCGCCTGATGCTGAGACGTCGGCGACCTGGTTCACGTCGTCCTTGCTCTTGCCCCAGATGAGCGCGTACAGGCCTAGCACGATGATCGCAGCGCCAATCACGCTGAAACAACACAAGGAGACGGTGGCATTATCAGCACTACTGCTGGATTTTCTATACATTCGGTAGCTAGCTACAAAATAAGTTATTTTGTAGCCATCTCCATTTACGATAATTTGGTACCTTCCGCGAGTGATCTCTTCTTTGAGTATGATGGAGCCCATGATGGCGGTTATGATCATGCAGAGAGGATTGAAGGCCGTGACGAACACCGGGCCTCGTTGCCTCGACACGATACCTTGCACGTAGTATGCCACGCCGGAGCACACAATACCCTGCATTGTACGCGTTCATCATATGCATGTATGTATATGGGGTCAAGAGATTGATGTACAAGTACTACGTGACACTGAGCTGTATGTACAAGACTAGAGCTAGCTTACGGCGTAGATGGCGGTGAAGAGGCGGGTGTCGAAGCCGATGACCCAGGCCTGGGTGTTGCGGCGCTCGGCGACGAGCGCGACGGAGCCGCTCATCAGCGAGCCCATGAGGCAGATGAGCGTGGTCAGCGACAGCTCCGCGGGGTAGCTCTTGAGCGTGTTGGCCTGGAGGACGAAGAAGGCCGACCAGCAGACGCAGGCGACGATGATGGTGATGATCCCGGTGAGGAAGCCGGCTCCGCCCTGGGCTCCGGCGCCGGCGCTGCTGTCGTGGTGGTGCTGCGCCTTGGACCACGGGAACTGCACCGCGGGGCCGTGGTACAGGATCATGAGCACCGCGCCGGCGACGGTGAGGACCGTGCCCACGATCTTGGCCTGGCTGTGCACGCTCCGCAGCCGCACCTTCTCCATCCGTAGGACAAGGGCCATGACGAATGTGACGGCCGGGAGGATGTTTATCAGCGCCGACGCGAAGCCGGCCGAGGTCAGGTTGCAACCCATGTAGTAGAGGTTCTGATCCAGAACGGGTCTGCATGTGGGCACGCACGCCATCAGATCTCGACCAGTGCTCGCTGCCATGAGAACTATATATGTGTGGTAAGTCTAAGACGAATAATTGTACGTACTCGAGTAAGGCGAGCCCCATTATCTTGAGGAAGATGGTGATGGTCATCCTTGGCCTCTTCCTGCATCACGTTGCATTGCAAAGAAAAAGAAGCAGAGATCACTTACATAGTTGTGCTTAATTTGTCAACTGTGCAGGGGCATATGCAGGTCAAGGTCGTCATGCAACATCATATCACCGTGATGGGGAAGTCACCCCCACCAGTGCAAATTGCACTCAGGAGCTTTTACGAAAATATAGAGTGCCAGATTTTACAGTCTGTGGTAACTGGTAAGTATGTACTGTGTTTTGATTTAAAACAGATGATGACAACGAAAGCTGCGAAAGACTATTTTTTTCGGCTCAAGATGCAGGTACAAAATAGAATAGACATGCTACTTTTCCAGATTAGGATCTGCAAGTGCTGGTCGTGGAGCGTGCACCATCTGAAAGCGACTAATATTGAAAATGCTACGTCGTGGCTTTGCAGACAGGATGGATGAACTGATCAAAGTATACTCTTAGGCAGATTCGATGAGTGACGACTGATGGCAAGTTGGGCATCTCTTGTAATATAATGGATGAACATACTGGATGCAAGTGCCATGCATATGCATCTATCGGCATATATAGCGTCTTCAGTTCCACCAAGGAACGTCGATGGTCATGCTTGTGCATGCAGTATCTATCATGTGTGGCTATGAATCACGTACGGCACCGGCACGACGAGGCAAGTGTTAAAACTATTGAGGCAAGGATGCATGGAGCACGCATGTCACACGTACGGAGAGGAAGAAGACGATGGACCGACATGATTATCCTTACCTCTCGAACCAGAGCGCGAAGGGCGCCATGACGGCGGTGGCGAAGAGGTTACGGTAGACGACGAGGACGAAGTGGCTCATCCCGCGCTTGAGCGAGGCCACGGCGACGATGTACATGCCGGCGAACCCTACCTGCAGCAGGATCATGGCCAGGTACGGCTTCACATCGTTCAGAACTTTTCCCACAGCCATTCTATCTGCCCGATCTATGTGTCAGCAGCAGTCTCTCTCAAAGCTCCTCGCGATCCTCAGCTAAACTCCAACAAGCCTTCTTCCTCACTCGCACTTCTACCTGCAGGTGGCTAATGACTACCACCTCGAGAGGTCCTCAGCTATGGCAGTGAGGAGGCAGCCGAGGTCACCGAACCATTTATATAGCCGCGCGCCCTCGTCGCACTGTGCCGTAGTTTGCCGCTGTGGGCACAGTACGTAGATACAGCAGCAGGCGTAGCTATCGTAGTTGGATGTTGGATCAGCAGAGATGCCAAGTGCAGCCATTGATGGATCCGAGTCACCGGCACCCGCGGCTGTCTGTTGCACGCAGTGCTGGCTTAGCTAATTGTCCCTGCTTGTTTAATATTCCACTTCGGCAAAAGGAGCAGCTGCTCGATCCGCCTCTCTCTCCTCCGCCCTACTTCCTTCAGCTTTCCCCCGTGTGCCTTTTCCTGGAAAATGCAGGGCGCACGTAGAGCCTACATACGGGCTGCCCCACGAGGAGATGGATCGATCGTATACTTGCGGCAGGGAGCGGATCAGAGCCGTCAGGTCAAGCCTTGTGGGAGTTTAGCTGGCCGGACCAGCTAGGCGCAGAGGCGCTAGGTCTCACGGACCCTATTTGCATGGCTAAGTGCTTGTCGACGACAGCATGCATCGTGATGAGTAGTAGGGACGACAGCAATGTGGAACATGTTAAGAATCATATGAAAAGAGATGTGGCATCGATATTGGGTTGCCACACAAAGGTTATTCTCTTCGGTCATCGTGTTAAGGGTGTGTTTAGTTGGGGAGGTGAAAATTTTTGGGTGTCACATCGGATGTGTTGGAAGGATGTCGGGAGGGGTTTTTGGATACTAATAAAAAAAATAAATTACAGAACCCATCACAAAACTGCGAGACGAATCTAATGATACTAATTAATCGGGCATTAGCACATGTGGGTTGCTGTAGCACTTAAGGCTTTTCATGGACTAATTAGGCTTAAAAGATTCGTCTCGCGATTTTGCCGAGAACTGTGCAATTAGTTTTTTTTCGTCTACATTTAGTACTCCTTGCATGTGTCCAAACATACTGTTTGTTTTATTGTAGGAGGCAAAAATTTTTGGAAACTAATCAGGGCCTAAGTCGAAAGCCGAAGGTTCTGCCGAAAGAAAGCAATGAACAATGCAACAAATATCTGATGCTATATGTGAAGAGGATACAGGTAGTCACATGCATATATATGACATGGGAATTAACAGTTACAATTAGCATTATCATCGCTCTTGTGTGTTGCCTCTGTTGCTCCAAATAAATCATCTTTGGCACAAGCAGAGATCACCCTCCCTGTGTAGATGTTCCTTTTTTGATCGAGTCCACCACTAATAATAAGGCTTCGCTATAACCCCCTATCTCTGTTTGTCCACATCTACTAAACTGTACGTGCCTCGTTGACTCCAGTAGCCAAACACACTATCTCCGGCTCCTTCTCGAAGCACAGCCGGCGGCAACCTATCCATTTATTTATACCATGCATGTTGTTGCCATCTCTAGTACATCTGGTCTTATCACTACCTTAACCATAAAAGATAAAATCACTTCCTAATATCACCAATTTGGCAATTTACCATGCTTATGCACTCTAGCTCACCTTGTCACCTCGGATTTGATTTAGTACCACTGTTAGGGTTAGACTGCAATTCGACTAGATAATTTTTGGTTTTGAAGATACTGCTTTCTACCGTGCATGAAACGTCGTGATCGTGGTCGCCGTTCTACTCATGACAATCATAGTTCCAGTAGGCATACTAGTGGTGCTTGTCCTTGTCGCTGTGTCAATTTGGTAGTGATCCCTGAACAAAAATACTTCATTTAGTCCAAAATATATGTCTATTATCAGAATATCACAACATCTGATGTGCCGCTTTGATGCACAATACCTTCTGGAAATAGTATTTCAATATATTATGAGCCCACTCTACATGATCAACCCAATAGGAGCATCTTATTAGAGACTCCTTTAGAGCCTCCTAGTCAATCCTCCTCGTGAGACGCACTAGTGGTAAAAAGATAAATTCTAGAAATTTGTAAAAAAAATATAGAAATGAGGCTTCCTTTGGGCTGGACTTTCTATAATGGCAGAGATGTGTAACTAGATGCAAATTTAAAAGTTGTTTTAAGTTATTTATAATAATGGCATGTAAGGGTATTTAACAAATTTCATAGGGTTACTTTCCATAATGGTAGAGGCATATAATTTAATTATATTTAGATTCAAGATGTTATTTTAAGCTTATTTTCTTAATGTCAGGTGGTAATTTTCTAGAAAACAAAGCCAATGGACATACTGTTGATGATTATTGGAGTCTATCAAATATAAGACTAGATGTTTCTGTTTTTAATAAGAATTTTCTCATTTTTAATATTTATTGTGAGCATTAACATAGATGCAGCAAAAGGATCTGCCAATTGCTAATATCATTTATCTTACTGCAAGAGTAAAAATAAGGCACCACATTTGCCAAGAGGGTCTATAAATTACTACATACAATTGTGGTGAAAAAGTGTGGTGTGCCAGAATTGTGGCAAACAACCAAAACAACTATCATAAAAGTTCGGCAGACCATCACACAAAGTCTGATAGTGAGCCAAATAGGCCCTTAAAATTTAAATTTAGAAGAGAGTCAAGGAACTTAACAACTTATCAAAGGTTTTATTGGACAATAGTTTCATTGAGTAATGGAGCTCACCCACCCCAAATATGCCCTTGAAATTTAAATTCACAAGGGGGCCAAGAAACTTAACAAATTGTAAAAGACTTAATTAGACAGTAGCTTCGATGAGTAATGGATTTCACCAAGAGGAAAATGAAAGGTATCTATCAATATTATGCTCCAGAGTTCAAAAGACTCGGATCCATTCTACATGCTGAGTGAACCATATACTGCACCAACTTATTTAAGTGCTTTCGACCTCGCTTCATCTAAAAGGGTTAGCCTGGGGATGATTATATTCTCATTGAGTAGTGGAGCTCACCAAGAGGAAACTGAAAGCTTCTACAACGCCCTAGAGTTTAAGAGGCTCAGATCCACTCTACATATACTAAACGAACCATACACTACACCAATTCACTTACGTTTTTGTTCTCGTTTCACATAAAACGAATAATTTGAGAATTATGGTATGTTGTAAAAGTATTATATGTTGGTTTAATTTAAATCTTCCTCAACAACAAAGGCAGGATTGAATCCCCACATTTCACGTTAATAAACAACACAGGACACCATGAGCGAACTATCTACTTTGTTCCCTTATCTAAAAAAAATGAGCCAACTATCTTAATTTGACCTCAGTAGAAATTCCAAAAGTACATGATATATAGGAGTGAAAAAAGATAAAAGAGAGGGAGATGGCAATAGCTTTTAAGGTAAGGAATTAGTATATGATAGCTATATAGACTTTGTGTCAATAGATGTAGTGGGGTGCACAAGGTAAGGACAACAATTATAATCAATAAAAAAACAAGCTATTTGCAAAAATTAGTTTCAAGTAAACCCCCAAATATAATGCAAGGTAAAAGGTACCCCTCCGTCCTATAATACAATGTATTCTAAAAATTTTAAGATAACTTAAGGAATACTCAAATAACGCATGTACCTATAAATTAAACATAATTAAGAAGTTTCTCTTGAAATTATGGTTTCATTTTTAACAAACTTTGTCAAATCTGAGTATTGGCACCACCTATTTTAGTACAAAAGTTTAGAAGTCATATTGCACTATATTTTGGGACAGAGATAATAGGTATCACGCTATTTGCACATGTCATTTTGCTAGTTTTACCATATTGTTGGGATAAAGGATATCAGAAGGGCCAGTTTGGTAGAGTTCCTAGAGCAGCTTTTAGGCTGAATCCAGGAGAAACTGTCAAACGACTTTTACTAAAAAGTGATTCTTTATTGGTTCTATGAAGTGATTCGTTGAAATAAACTAGGGGTTGGGAACTAAAAAAAATGTAGCTTCTCATGATTCACTTCATGCACAAAATCACTGTAGCCACAAAGTTTATCCTAGAGAAACATAGGGATCAATTTCAATCACAGAATCAACTTTCACAGAGAATCTGAAGTAGGAAGAGCTGTGCCAGACTGGCTCGAAAATTTTGTCTCCCATTCTTTGATGGCTGCGTTCCAGGTTCAGGATCAGAAGAATTGGTTTTCTATGTAAGGCATAGGCTGTTGCAATGTTGGCTTAATCCCGCAGATTTCATATTATGGCCCTTGTGTGTTACATCGAAGATCGAACGGCCTATCTTTTTTAAAAGGACGGTAAAAGGTTTGCCGTGATTTTTATTTGACAAAAAAAAGAAAGAAAAAGGCTAAGTGTCTACCTGTTTTTTTGAACCAACGGCCTATCTTAACTGTTGAAAACTACCCACACACACTCCTGAGCTCAACAAGTGTAATCTATCCATGGGTCAGCGAAAAAGCACGTTAGTCGCGGGCACGCAACTCCGACAGGAATGAATGCGTTCGGATATCATCAGCCGTTTCGGCTGAATTGGCTTATAAGCCATAGCTAAAATTACTGCTGACTGATTTGGTGTGAGAGAAAAACACTATTTAAGTCATAGATTATAAGCTAGATAAAAACGAATAAGCCAAAACGAATAGGCTGCATCCATTCATGCACCCTCGCTGCCCCTCCCCTTCCCCCTCCCCGACAAAGAAGACAAGGAGAGCAATTAGCGGCTGAGGGAGGAGGAGCACACACGCATCGCGGTGCTGCTGCGCCTTTTCACAAGTGACCACGCGCGAGCTAGAAGAGAGCGATAGCGCGCCGGGGCCGGCACGCATCCAACCTATAGCCAGAGCCAGCTAACGGAGGCAATCAGCGATTCAGCTAGCAGGTACGGCGCGCCCCGTCTTGCTCGCCAGCTGCTGGCTGGCTAGCTACTGCTAGTGCGTGCTGATCATAAATGCGCCGATCGAGTGCGTGCTCCCGTGCCGGCAAGGCGTGGTGCGCTCCTGTTAGGATTCGCATCGCCGGCCTCCAAACCTCCGCGTCCCTCCCGTGGGAAGAAGAAAAAAGTAACTCGCCCAGTTACCCGGCCGGCCGGCCTCCGGTTTGGTAAAAACTACCTACTCCTACTCCCCCAATGAGGCAAGCGTCAGTGGTATACACGGGATAGGAATGCATATATCTGGGTGCTGCGTGCCGGACGTGCATGCGCGGAAAGATGAAAGAAGCGTCTGGTCTGCGTCGTCGTCTTGAGCGAATCGATCGGCGGGATTCCGCGTCGCCGGCTGCGCGCGGCTTCGGTTCTTTCCTTCTGCCATCCATCCAGTTCCATCGCAGGTTAGAGCAACTTGCATGGCTGGCCGGCACAAGCCAAGAGGGACTTGGGCACCCATTATATAATGTGCACTGCATAGAAAGGAAGGCCATGCCAGTCATGCCATGTATATATGCGGTGGTGTACACATTGGACAGTCGTGTCTTTTTGTCTTCCGGGTATAGGGGCAACCACTTGTATTGGCTACGTGCAGCTATGCCTAGATCACCTACCTGAAAAGAAGATAAGGTAGCTGATATTGCACCGATGCAAGCTTACTACGTACTTACGTATGTACGTTGAACTTGAAAGAGAGATTACGCTGCTCGTTAATCTCCTGAGACTGTGACACGTGCACGACCAGGTGACCACCTAATTAGTATAAGCTGGTGCAAAAGGTCGTTCTCTATCTGTGGTGCCCGGTGTGCGACTTTGAAACCCTCTGGACCCTGGTCCTTCACTGCTGACTATCGGCCTACCGGGGAGTCTGACTCTCTGCCACGTCGGACAGTGCGTGCTCGATTTAATCAATCGGCCTATTCGCTGGTTGGTTTCTGGGGGCTGATAAGCCCGGCTGATGCTGGTTTGTTGTGAGAGAAAAATACTGTTGGCTGGCTGATAAGCCCGACCGGTGCTGCTGATCATGGGTTTGTCTTCGGCGGCACGCCGTGCCCTCCTTTTGGCTTCTGTCGCCGTCGCGGCGCCTTCAAAAGGAAAATACATGCATCTGCCTGCACACGCACACATGCACTGGCCGGCAACGATCCGGCCGGCCGGCGGTGTTGCGGTTGGTGCAACCATGAGGAGGGAAGCATCATACGCTCCATAACGCCCTGCCCCGGCCGGCCGTCCCCGCTGGCTGATCTGGCCCTGAATCACATGCACTGCAGCTGCTTTCCTTTTCATCAGGTCAATATCTGTGACAGCGGAAAGCAGATTACGTGCGCCCTGCACGCCATGGTGCGCTGCGCATCCATCCATGCAGATGCAGCTGATGAGCTGAACGCGAAACATTGGGCTCATAGAGATCAGACGGCTGAGTTAGGGCATGTTTGTTATTACCCCGGTTTATATGATACAGCTTACATGAGGTTTCTAATCTAGCTTATACAGGTGAAAATAGTCAATAAACATCCGCGAGAACCAACTACTTCGGATTTTCAATACCGTCACGTGCCTTGCCACAACTAGCCATAATAACTCTTATATCTCTCAGATTTTTTGCAGAAATGGCCAAAGTGTCCCTCTGCTATGAGTGCTCCCCATTTGTAAGGCTTCCTTGACAAACATTATTGTCCTCTTTCTCGAGCACTCTACAATGTTACTGGTGCCCATCAGACCCTACACGAACCTGCACACATTGTCAACCACCATTTTTCTTCCAACACAGTTGGGTTTTTGCCACATCAAGCAACAGTTACGCTAGCAACTGCCTGCCCACACACACCTTAGGCGCAAGTCCTAACAACAAATCTCAATGTAGTGAAATAAGGCTATGTCTTTTTTCCCTATGTCACGAAGGAGCCAAGCTAGCGCTAGGTCTGCTCGTCATCGCTGCTGGCATGGAGGAAGTCGTTGACGCAGCCAGGCACACCTTTGTGGAATGCCTCTAGCATATGAGATGATGGCCCTCATTGTTGTTGTTCCCCATGTGAGGTTCTGGACACACCCTAGGGCAAGTTCCTACGCACACGGGGTGCTAAGGAAGAACAATTGTAGAATCAGCGGTACCACACCCTCATCATGGAATGACAGGAGTAGTCCTAGGCCACCACAACCATGCGCGACTAGCACAGACACGGCTTGCTTGCAAGACGCTAGCTAGGAAGAAAGTTCCCTCCGATAGAGTACATGACATCTTTGCCACCATATGCCCTTCTTCGTCCATGTTGCCAGATCTATCAAGTGGTTTGAAGGGGCCACCGCATCCGATCCCTAGGGTGATCTTAGAGGAGGTGGTATCGGGCAGGGAAAGCATAAGAGGAAGTCACCCTACATGCTATGTCCTCAACATCATCGTCACAGATGCAAAGCCACCCGATACAGTGGAAGAATAAACTTGGTGTATGTGATGGGATATAGATGTGTGAGATGGAAAGAGAACGAGAGGGTAAAATGGTATTTTCATGCGCCACAAAATAGCGCTTCCACAGCATATTAAATTATTAACAGAAGTGACACGTTAGGTTAAAAAAAATGAAGTGTTGGTTTCTGCGGTATCACCTATTTTAGTGGCACATGAGGAATTATCTCTTATGTAATCTATCCAGTCCTCCTCATCTTATATAATCCAATAAGGTACTCTAGACCAACTTATTTCAATTTTTGTCTTATGCTCAAATAGGTTAATTTGTTTAGCCTTGACGTTCCAGCACCGACTTTTTTTTTTTTTTTTTTGTCGGAATGGCTGCACAGGGAAAAAATTAACCTAGATGGAAGCAATTTCCACTTGTGTGTACTACGACAGGGAAATTGTTTCTGACGGTAAACTGACAGGGAAATCCAGTTTCTCCGTCGAGCTAGCCCTGTCGGTAATTTTCTATCCGACTCACCGTCAGAAGAATATTTTCTGTTGGTTTTCTATTTTTCAGTCGGTGTCTGCGACGAAAGGGAAGCTCACGTTTCCATTTGTGTGCCCTTAGTTTGATTAAGCATTACGATTTGCCAAGCTGCTCCTCGGTGCACAGTACATGCACTCTACCACACTGTTCCCTGTACGACAGCACTACCCGCCTCATACAGTAACTTGACTTGTATATACTGCGCCCTCTTCTCTGTGTATGATGTATGGACAGCACTAGAAGCAACAGAAAAGCATTTTGATATCACCACTCGTGCTTAGAATTACTTCAGCATCTTCTTATATTAAACATCAGATCAGCTAATGGAGGGTAATGCGAACCTTGTCACATGGGGCTAACGGAGAACCAAATAATATTCAGCTGAAAAGACGATGCGTATGCAGCAGGTGATGTCATTACTCATTAGCATCAATGATTTACAGCTTTTGGGACGATCTACTAGCTGCCTAAACTATTGTTGCTTAAGATATGGAGTTCTTGCACCCTTCAATATTGCGATATTCTGGAATCTGCCTTTGCGTTCTTTTATAAAAAAATGCTCCCCTTTGTTTTTTTTGTTTTTTGGTGTAAAAATGCTCCACTTTGTTGGAAAGAAAGAATAGCGCTCTTTTGGGTGATCTTATCCGTTAGCTTACATTCGGCATTCTCATGATCCAGTCTGAAGATTTGTTTAATTCAAAATACTACAAATAAATAGCGAAGTACATAAAGTTCAGCATGTGCTTGACTGAATTTAATTTCACAAAATGCAGTAGCATCAATTATCTGCATGCTGAGCAAAATTTATCATCTTTTCTGATGGTTTATTTATTAATTTAAAAAAAATCTCTTGGTGCCTCAGTTGACGCACCATATTACTTTTCTTTAGTAAGTTCTTAGGGAAATAACTAGGTGTGGCAGAACCACCTAAATTATATTGGTCCACGTGTACCTGTCATTGTCTTAAAGACCTCTGACTACTGTACACGAAAGTCAGATAATCCGGTAGTCTGTCGGTGTCTTCGGGGAACCCCGAATCATCCACATTTTACAACTCATACAGGATCATCAATGGAGTTGCCACAACATTACAATATTGATACAAAAATTTCATACATCGGAGTTGCAAAAGATTTACAACATTAGGTTACAAAACATATTAAAGTAAAACTTAACTTTAGATCCAAAAGTTGAATAAGACAGCAGAAGCAAAATTAGGAGAAGCACCTAAGGTAGAGGAGACATCGAGGTCATGTTCACCTAAGGTAGATGAGACATCAAGGTCATGTCGGTGGGCTCGACATGATCTGGATGTCTCCGCTACCTTAGGTGCTTCTCCTAATTTGCTTTCGCTGTCCTATTCATCTTTTGGATCTAAAGTTAAGTTTTACTTTAACATATTTTGTAACCTAATGGTGTAAATCTTCCGCAACTCCGATGTATGAAATTTTTGTATCAATGTTGTAACGTTGTGTCAACTCCATTGTTGATCCTGTATGAGTTGTAAATTTGGATGATTCGGGGTTTCCCGAGGACACCCGACAGACTACCGGATTATCTGACTTTCGTGTACAACAGTCAGAGGTCTTTAAGACAATGACGGGTACACGTAGGCTAGCATAATTTGGGTGGTTCTGATACACTAGGGCGATCCCTACTGTCGCTATATATTGAGATAAAGGAACAACAATTTTGTACGCAAGTAGGCAGGCAAAGGAGGGGAAATGGGGAGAGAGCAAAGGCAAGGCTTAGAGAGTCAGAACTCAGAAGGGGAAGGGAGAGTAGGGCTCAGAGAAGGACATGCATGGCTCTAATTTTTCTCGGCTGATCTTTGGAATCAAACCACTTTCTTCTTACCGCCTGAGCCAACCAGCACTGAGGCCAATGCACTTCGCCGAACATTCTTCCATACAGCAACCAAGTGGTATTTTGGGCATTTTACCTTTCTATAAACACAGTCATGGCGCAGCTTCTGCAAGTTGAAATTGGCATCAAAGCCCGGAAGCTTATCACTAATCAGTTATCAGCATCAGCAGCGCTGGTGCAAGATGTATCTCGACAAAATTCGTACCGAACCACACCTTTGACGCGATTAAAAAAAAATGTGTGCAAAGCCGTCGCTGTACTATTCTTGATAAGTATAGACTGTATAGTAGTATGTTGCAGAGTTGTGTTACAGTACTCCTTTCTTCACAATTCAGCATTTTTTTTTGAAAGAACACAATTCAGCACCTTTTAACCATACTGTCTCTGTTTTCGGACCACCGATAAGTAAATTTGTATTTACACGTCTGCCTCAAATGGTATGCTCGACACAAGGGTTTATACTGGTTCGGACAGAACGTACCTACATCCAGTTTATTGCTGCTCATGTTACCGACACTTGGTTTGCAGTAGGGGTTACAAACAGGCGAAAGAGAGAAAGGATCTCAAGTCTTTGGTGAAAGGAGTGAACGGATGCTGAGAGCTCGATCGCTGCTCAGCCGTGTGCTCGTGTCGTGCACTTGTGTTTTTATCTCGTGGTTCAGTCTCGTGCGGATCTGGATCCCCCTTTCATGGGGCGCCTTGCTTCCCCTTTTGTAGGTGAAGGGAAAGTGCGGGTTACAGCGGAGGAAAATGAGAAGAACGAGAGAGAAGAAGGCTTCTAGGATCGCTGGGTCCTTCTTCTCCTTCATGCAGGTCCCGCCGATCCTGTAGATGTCAACAGGAACGACTCCACGTCGTGGCCCTGTTCGTCACTAGCACCATGCACAGGCGTCATCCACCGGTCATGGCGTTCCATTCCGTCCCAGCGAACATCGTGGTGAACTGACGCGCCTATCAGCGTTCGTACGAGGGTTAGACAGAACAGCATCGGCACGGCCGACGCTGTTCTTGATATGAATCCTCAGGTATGGCCCGTCATGGCCATGGGTTACATCGAGATGTGCCAGTCTCTTCCCTGATGTCAAAGTTTTGACCCAGGCCCATATGCTTGGACTTGGAGTAGTTGGTGGTGGTATGGGTCCCCGTTGGATGAGACAAAACCCGCATCCTTAGAGTCGGGCGAGACGGAGCACGAACCCAAGGGGTCGGGCAAGACGGAGCCCGCACCCGAGGGGTCAGACGAGACAGAGCACGAACCCCAAGGGTCGTGCGAGACAGAGTCCGCACCCAAGGGTTTGGGCGAGACGGAGCCGAAACCCAAGGGGTCGGGCGGGACAGAGTCCGCGGCCTTGGGATCAGGCGAGATGGAGCCCGCGTCCTTAGGGTCGGGCGAGACGGAGCCCGCGGCCTTGGTGTGAGAGCCCCGTGGCCTTGGGGTCAGGCGAGACGGAGCCCGCACCCAAGGGGTCAGGCGAGACGAAGCCCGCGGCCTTGGGGGAGACCCCCACGGCCTTAGGGTCAGATGAGACCTTTTAATACATCTTGCTCCAACCGGGGAAGTCAGCGTGGGCGCTAACTTCCTTGTTTTGGGCATCCCTAATATCGATACCGACAGTAGCCCTCGAGCCTGTGGAGGAGTTGAATACTCCTCTGAAGGCTTTTTCGGACAGGAGGAATCTTAGGGCTTTGGCCTTCTTTTTTTAGCCCACGGTGTGTTCTGGTAGGACAATGGTTCTCTTTTGTCATGATCGGCCTTCTTGGGGGCATGTAACCATAGGATTCGAGAGGTCAGAAAGATTTTTCTTGATTCTGGCCCCCTAGGATCCGATTGGTTCATCGTCGTACTGTGACCACCTATTTGGTCTCCTTATGAGTCCATCTTTCCTCGAGCCCCCACGCATAGCAGGGGTCTAGTCAAGGATTGGCTCATCTTTGTGATCATCGTCTCTCAAGCATTTTTTTGATAAAACGGAGGGGCTGAGCCATGCCACATTTTTTCTCGATAGACGAAACATGGTGCTCGATGAGCTGCTAACGGGCTAGTCTGAGTAGGGCCCCGACTTCCCGTTCATGAGGGTCCGACATGGGTCAGTTGGTGACCGACTCTAGATTCTTAGTGGTCAATCCATATAGTTCTCGAGTCTGTTCGACCGGTCCCAAGAGCTCGTTGCCTTTCTTCGAGGAAAGACCTTGGACTAGGAACCAACCAAGACTCGAATGTGAGCCAGGATGCCCGCAGTGCTCATGCGCCCGGGTACTGACTGCTAGTGGGCCCATCGCTTTCCACCCCTCGCTCTTAGGGTGCCTCGAAGTAGCTATGAACCCATCGGTGGGCCGGCCTTCGAACTCCTAGGCCTGAATGGGCCATAGGAGCATTTTTAGCTCTGTATCCCTCCTTACCTCCGACGGTTCTTGGCCCATCGACCGGATGAACCATCATCCGGCGTGTCCTTTGAGGGCACGGACAGAGATTGCGTGCGCACAATCTTTGGAGCGAGGTGACATGATGCGGCATAGTGGGCGCGTGAATCTAGGCGGATGGTTCGCCTTCTTGCCTCGCTCTACCTTATAAATAGCGGCCTCCCCCTTCAAGTTTTTGCACACCAAAACCGTAGTCTTACCTTCTCTGTTTCTCCGTTGCCACCGTTCGAATCTGTCATGCTTGCTAGTCCGCCGCTAGAGCCCTAGATCTAGAGCCTCCGCTCCTCCTCTGCCGCCTTTGCTTCTCCGTAGCCACCTCCATCCTTCATGGATTTGTGGCATTGTTTCGATGTTACCTATGCACGCATGGAGGGCCTTGTCAAGCATGGGCTTCTCCATGGGAGGACCGATGCAGCGGAGTGGCTTGTGCTTGGCCGTGAGGAGGTGTCAGTGCCGCCCGATGGCTACGTCGTCTCCTTCACGCTCTTCCATGAGCGTTGACTCGTAGTTCCCCCTCACCCGTTCTTCTGGGGTTTGCTGCACCATTATTAGATCGAGCTGTAGCACTTGAACCCTAATGGGATCTAGCACATTGTGGCCTTCATCACGATGTGCAAGGGGTACCTAGGGATCAAGCCCCACTTCAAGCTCTTGAGGTATTTCTTCTCCATCTCCTTGATGAAGAAGGAGATAGGCTAGGAGATCCCGGTGACGATGGGATGCACGGGCATCCACCTTCGGGGGCAGTGGGTGGCTGAGTACATGCCCTGCTAGCTCTCTAGATCTAACAAGGGGTGGCACTCGCATTGGGTCTACCTAAAGGATGACCCTGCCGCACCCTTTTCTGTCTTCTCAGGGCGTTTGATCGAAGAGGTTCTGCCATCATGGTCGTGGGGTCCTCCTGTCAAGGAGAAGAAGAGGATGTGCGACCTCCTCGAGGCCATCGCATTCCTAAAGACCCATGGCCTCCGTGGGGCCAGCGTCATCGGGGGTATCATGCGAGGAGGGTGGTGCCCCTAATGGCGCATGTCCTCCCACTGTACGGGATGATGCCCGATGCATAGCTCATTGGGATGATGCTCACCTAGGGGTTGCTCCATGATAGCGAAGTCACGCAGCGCATCAAAGAGGCCATGGGGGAGGCGATGCCATGTTCCTGATCCTGGGGCATCCCGTGATGCGGTCGGATGCGGGCTTCATCGAGCTACTAGCGAGGTTCTTCTAGGACTCTATTGTGCCACTACCAGAGCATGCAGCCATGAGGGCAGTGAATCATGCCACGGATGAACAACAAAAGTAAAAGAAGGATGACAAGGAGAAGAAATGGCAGTTGAAGCCATGAGCGAAGCTGCAGCGAGGGAAGTGGCGTCAAGGCTTGTCGGAAGAAGAGGAGGAGGAGGACTCTATGTCACCCATCCCATGGGATGATATGGTCATCGGGGATGAGGACCCACCTTCACCGCAGGTGGGGCCTTCCCGTGGCATGTCATGAGGCAGGAGGGGGAGGACGCTCCCCTAGAGCCGGCGAAAACAAACCGCCCCACCATGTCCAGACCTTCGACGGCGGCCTCAGAACCGACAGAGCTAGGCCACCTCACCTTGTTTGAGCCTTCGATGGTGGCCCCAGAGCCAACGGAAATAGGTTGCCCCGCTCTGTTTGAGCCCTTGGCGGTGCCTTCGGAGTAAGCGGGAGGCGGCTATTTTGATTTGTGCAAACCCTCTGAGCCGAGGGAGGGCTCGAAGCAGCAACATGCCGACGAGGAGCAGCCAAGATCAGGCAAGCTAGCCCCAAAATGTCCTCGTATGATGGCGTCAAGGTGAGTCAAGAGTTTTTGTCATCCTTTTGTAATAACGAATTTTTGCCATAAACTGGCCACCATGTCCTTTGCAGTGTCGCTGGACATGGGACTCTCCTGTGGCTTGCTCCAAAAAAGATCCTCCTCCGGCAAATGCGCTAGGAGCTAACTGTCGCCACGCTGGTGGAGGGCGTGAGTGGCATCGGGGCGGCCACAGCGTCGACCGAGGAGGCGCAGCCGATGGCTATGTCCATAGGAGAGCAGGTGAAGAAGGGTGTGTCCAGGGTGCCCGTGGCAGGCTCAACGCGGCTAGTCGTGTCCTCGACATTGTAGGCAAAGGAGGCAAGGCCGGAGCCACCGTCCGTGCAGGTGGCCATGTCTACGGTGGGGTAGATGAAAGGAGGTGCACCCGAGGCATCCTTCGCAGATGTGGCGATAGGGCAGGCCTCCGTGTCCACTTCATCTACCCCTCTATCGCTAGAGGAGCCACTCTAGAGGAGCTGTCGCCGCTAGAGAGGTCGGCGCCGCTTGAGGTCGGCACGGGGATGTCCCAGTCTCTGGTCTAGTGGCTACCCTTGATGAAGCGTCAGAGGAGAGGGAATGGGGGAGTGTCCACATGGAGGTTCGAGACGCGGTTCACACCCTGATGAAAGGTCCTTGTGTGGTTTTAGTAATTAAGTGACAACCTAGATGAACTAATTGTGTTTATATGAGATACACATATGATGAGTCCACAGGTACATGTGTGTGAGCAACATATGCCATGAAGGTGAAAATGGCTTGGATATGTTGCAAAGCTCACACATGTGATGATGAAGGAGCTCATTACAAATGAGACATGACATTGAGTCATGTGATCAAGGTGGAGAAGATCAAGACATGACTTGGCTTGATGGATCGGTTGCTAGCATGAAGGGCAAGTCGGAGGCTTTTGGAGCGATGGACCGCGTGGCGGTGAAGCTTGAGCAAGACTTGGCACCAATGGACGAAGGCAACAGTGAAAAGCAAGTGCTGTAAAGATCGATGAACCAATATGATTACATGATGATATGAAGTGGATCATATCATTGTTGATCGTGTTAGTGCTTGTGTTGCATCGACATTGGAGAAGATGGAATGGAATGCGTAAGGTAAAGGTATAACCTAGGGCATTTCATTTCACCAGTCATAGGTGTGTAGAGAAGTTAATGATCGGGTTTAGGATAGATGGCCGTACTATCAAGAGGGGCAAACCTATTTGCATATCGGTCATCTAGTGCCACTTGAGTGATCTAACTTAGCATCATCGCTAGGATCGAGTGGCATGGCAAGTTGAGTGGCTAACCCTTGAAAATGTTTGTGAAAATATGCTAACACGCGTGCACAGGGTGATACACTTGGTGGCTGGCACATTTGAGCAAGGGTGAAGAAGCTAGAGTTGAAAAGGAGTTAGTCATGCTTGTCACAGAGTGACCGGATGCATCTGGTATGGTGACCGGACGCGTCTGGTATTAACGACCGAACTCTGGCTTAGAAAGCGACCGGACGCGTCTGGTCGCCACACCGGACACGTTCGGTGTGAATCAATGAAGCTGATGTCCAGTGTAACAGTTGATCGGACACTGGGAGCTCTCTAGACTAGAGTGGCTCTGGGAGCTCTCTGGACGCGACCAGACCCTGCGTCTCCTTAGTCCGGTCTAGAGTGACCGGACACGGCCAATTGGCCCTAGGAGCTTACTGGACTCAACCGGACGCTGTGGCTCAGCGTCTAGTCGTTTCGAACAACGTGTCCGATGTGACATGTCAAAGAGAGCCATTGGCAGCAACGACTAGTTTGAATGGGACATGTGGCAGGTTAGCTACGACCGGACGTAGGCGACTAGACACGTCCGGTCAACACCGGATGTGTCTGGTGCAAACGACCTGCGCGTCTGGCCATCCTAAAATTTGCCTAGTAAAGGGGTAATGGCTAGTTTAGCCCATGGGGCTATAAATAGAAGGTGGTCTCGGCCATGGCTGGTGCAGAGCACCTTGGGGGGACTTTGTGTCCATGCTTGTGAGTGCTTGGGAGCCCTCCATCTCACATATGTTTGATAGTGATCATCTGATTGTGTGAGAGAGCGATTCTAGTGCGATTGTGTGGCGGAACCGCCTAATCTAATGCCTCTTAGGAGTACTTGTCTTTCATTAGACACTAAGTAGTCAAGGGAGGATACTAAATTACACAGTTCTGTCGAGCACACCCCAAGGGAGAATCCAAAAATCCACATTTTTCCATCAGGATCACAAATGAGAGAATAAAGCTTACATCATTGTTAACCATTTCTTACATCACTTTTAATACAACATTAGAGTTATGAACAATTTAATTTAATAGCAGAATATAAACATGTGATCAGTGTTACAGCGGAAATAATGATCTATTCATGACATGATGAAACAATGATATATAAACTATGACAACATATTATTAAACTTCTATTGATAAAAACATTTAGTGAGGGTTATAAATAAAGACTATGATCGCAGCGTAAAGGAATCCTCTCTAAGCCCACCAGGAGGGATCCACACGCAAGGGTCAACTCTAACATCCATCTATCACCTGCAACAGGGGAAATAAAACCCTAAGTTCTCAATTGTACTCAGCAAGACTTATCCGGCAGGAGGAAAGAAAAGACTCCAAGGATATGCAAGGCTATCTAGCTTATGGGTTTATTGCATCTACAGGAGCATTACTAAACGTGTGTCCTTATATTCAGTTTTTATTAGCAGTCAGCATTAGTTCATTAACTAACCATTCTATGTAAGCACCTATGTTACTTTCAAGCAGGTGGTAAGCAAGCAAATTCATTTTACCATCTTTCATCTTCTAGTTCTTACTACAGTGCTAGATTGTAGACAAGCCGTACCGGATCGCTCGGTGATTCGTGAATCAATGTGCCCAGCTAGGTACTTCAATGTGCCCAGCTAGGTACCCTAAAACACATGCTTCGCTTGTACCCTAGGCACAAGCAAGACCAACCCACTACCCTCCTGTCATGGGGTCTAGGCCCCCATTCAAACTTGGACTCTAAGCCCCCATCCCTGAGTCCCGGACTTAGTGCGGTGCTTGGACCTCCACCCAAAAATCACCCTAAAAGTTGGTCCAAAAAGAGCCAGAACCTATGACAAGAGAGTAACAAGTCTTCCCACGCCCATACATAAGTATGTGTTTAGGATAATAAGTCTATGACCTACCAAGAATCCAATGCAGCGGCCGGTCCTTAACCAACACAGACAGAGAAACAGTGTAATGAAGCTATGCCCCATTGGCCACAGGACACAACCTCTTATACCCACCAATACCCAAACCATATCCCTGTTCGGTCTCCATTTATCATTCATATATATATATATATTCCAAGTGATAATAATATAGTAACAACAATTATGTATTTCCTATCTCTTGCGAGTGACAGGCAATCACTCGACTTCTATCGGAGTCCTGTAGCATAGCAATCTACACGATCCTATCATACTAGTAAGACTCAAAGGATATATATGCAAGTGGGTTTCATTCAACTCCTTAAAACTTAATGCACAAACATAATATAAAGTGTAGAAAAGTATGGGTTATGCATCGGGGCTTGCCTAGGTAAAATATAACCAAAAGTTAGTATTCCATCTTTGTGTCCTGATCCCTGGCACCATCTTTTTAGCTACTCCGTTTGATACCATTGATCCACTATTGTTTCTATTATGATATGTAATGATGCAAATGCAGAGATGGCGCAATCAATCAAACGACAACAACAATTCATAAAATACGAGTGCATAAACCAAGCTAACAAGCTAACTCCTACGACTAATATATTAGAGAAGTATTGATCTCACTAAACAAGCATCATTTTCATCAACAAGGGACTAATTCTTACCAAATCAAGTCTCTTTTTGATTTATTAATGCTTTAATATACTCAAAACTAGGGCACATTAACTACTCTAGTAAACTAATTATTATTGGGCTACAAAAATTACAGAGAACACCCGATAACACTTCTAACCTACTGTAAAATTTTTAGAGCTAACACTATCACCGATTTATCACGGAAATTCCTACAACTTTATGTCTTAACAATATTAAGCATGTTAAAATAATTAGAGCAACCCTAAAAAACTACAAAACCTATGCGGACAAAATACACTATAAGATAGATCATAATTTTAGGAGACTAACAAAATTGGTTTGGCATTTCTGTGATTTTTCTACATTTTATTTTCAATTTTTAAAGAGCACTGAATTAACAAAACAAAAACAATACAAAAAGAAAAGGCCTGAGCGGCCAGGCTCGGCCTGCAGGCGCACGCATGGCCCAATGCGGTGTGGCGTGAGCAGCCCACACGGGCAAGCGGCGGCCTAGTAGTCGAAAGTGGTTCGGCCCACGTGTGGCGTAGCTGCGAGCGGTGGTGACACCAATTTGCACCGAGGCCCTTGTACTTTTACTTAATCCACTCATAGGACATTAACACTATTCATGTGAGTTACGGAAATTACATTGGGGACCCTGGAAAAATTTTATTGTTACCCGTGGTTCCTCCCGTCCTCCTCACAAGCAGAGCATGGGAGGGGAACCGCCCGGTGGCTGATTTTCGACCAGGGAAGGCACGGCGGTGGACGGTGGTGGAGGACCAGCCACGGGGTGCGTGCAACCGGTCCGTATCCCTGGGTGCCAACAACATGGGATGAGGTGGCCCATAGCTGTGGGGTGACATGCGGTGGTGACGTGGCATGGCGACCGAGCACCCTAGGCCCGACCGCATCCGCCCGGCGATGATGGCGTGGCCACGGTGAGGTGCTGCAGCAAAGATGTAGCAGCGCGAGGAGGTGCATGGGCTATGATTAGGTTCGTCTTGGCCGCAGTGCATACCGGGGCGGAGCATGGCACGGCTACCACATGCGGCCATGGCAGGGGAGGCGGTGTGCCGAAACCTGGCCAGGAAGGAGGGCCGGCCATGGCAAGGCATGATGGCTCAGCCACGCGCACACAGCATAGCAGCGTGGTACATGGTGGTTCCCTATGCGGATGGTGGTGGGAGGGGCGACATGGTTCACAGTGGCCGTGTGCCGCATAGCTGCGGCTGGCTGGCGTCCAGGCGGTACGAGGGTGCACAACGCGAGGAGGAAGAGGAGGGAGCACTGGTGCTATGCATGGAGGAGCAGGGGAGGTCACCATGGGAGGAACAGTAGGGAGTGGCGTAGAACAATGCGGCTCGGGCGCGCTCACGAGGGAGAGGCCGGTGACTTCAATGCGCAGCGGCGCTGTGGTCAAGCTGGGAGGGAGGAAAGAACAGGCACAAGAGGAAGAGCAAGGAGACGCGTGCGGGCTCGCTACCAATTTCAAGCACGTTGAGGGGGCAGGGCAGGATGACCCAGCGTGGCCAGCAGAGGTGCGCCTGTGCCGCATAGGAAAGGGAGTGGACATGGTGTGGGCTGGAGCAGAGCCATGTGCTCCCTTTCTGACGCCCCTACGCAGTGGACCTGTTAGAGATATGGGCTCCACTGCTTTAACAAAAGCTCTTCTCCACTAGATGACCAAGACCATTAAGGCTGCAAACATAAGGACAGAGCAGGGCAGGTGCCAACTAGGCTAGGGTGAGGCACGCGACAATTGCCGTGACAGACAAACAACATGGCAAGGACACGGGTAGCAACAGCTCAGTGAGTAGGTGGGATGAACGGTTGAAGAAATGCCATGTCGACTAGGCGGTGGCTGTGAACGCAAGCTGAAAGACAGAAAACGTTGCCATGCACACAATTTAAAGCATACCAAAAACTGCTTAAAAACTCGACTAAGGCTCAACTAACTACACGAACCTATAGTGCACACCACTAGCTACCCAGCGAAGCAATCGTCTAGGCTAAAGAGTGACTAAATAGGGAGAGAGGAAGATGCCAAGGTGAGCTCACCACTGAAATGTCGGTTCACGCACTGAGAGTCAAAGACCTAGCCTCCACGTGTTCTAGCGAAGTTCGGTCAACTTTTGCATGAGCATCATAACTCTAACGTAACCACAGCCTGCACCATGTCCTAGTATACACCTAAATGCAACCGATCGTGCGAAAACATGGATATAGTGCTTAACCATTTTTGTTGGAAATCAAATGCCAAAATGGCATTGTCTACTATCGTCCATACTTAAAAGAATTCAAGGTTTCAGTTAGAACTAATGTTCCTAAGCACTTTTGGTTGCATTTTTAAAAATAATCAAAAAGTGTACTTCAATTTTTTTATTTAAACCTCAGCAAATGTTCTATGTTATTATTGCTTTATAAAAATCACTTTTTAAGTCAAACTATTAACTTATCCATATAACTAGGGATTGGTTTTTTCATTATCGCATTCGATTAACTAACTCACTATACTTATAGATCTATTTCTCAGGCCGTAATCTCTGTGCTAAGCAAGCTCGTAACACTAGAGGTGTTACAAATTGCATTATGATGTTGCATCGAGTGGTACTAGGTGATCAAGTTGCAAGCCAGTGGTACTCATTACTCTTGGAGGTTGCCACCTCCTAGATGACTTGGTGGTGGTCTCCATCGAAGCCCGCAAGAAGCTTGTACGGTGCTCCGGAGAAGAGCTTTGTGAGGGGCATTGTGCTCGCCCCATGGGAGCCACGAAGAGCAACTCTAGTTGAGTGTGTTATTGAGCTACTCTCACTTTTGGGGTAGGTTCTTGCGGTGCCCGATGTGCGGGCTTGGCGGGTGATGCCAATTAGCCGCCGAACCACCAAGTGAGCGGTCGACATAACAGGGACTAGCATGTTGGCAAGCATGTGAACCTCAGGAGAAAAATCACCGTGTCAACTTTGTTCTTCCTGTTGGTTTGCATCCTTATTACACAAGCTTGTAATTACTTTCATATACATTGTGCTTGTGTAGTTGCTCTTGTAATTAGTTAGCTTGTGTTGCTCACTAGTTACCTTCTTGCTTGTGTAGCATAGAAGTAGCTCCCTTGCATGGCTAATTTGGTTTGTGTAACCTTGTTAGTCATATTGCTTAGTTTGTGTAGCTAAGTATTTGCGCTCTCTAATTTGGCATTGGTTGCCTTGTTATTGAGCGTTGCTAGTGAGCTTAGGTGGCTTTGTGCTTTTGCTTACTAGCATGTGTAGGACCTCCCTCATTGCTTAAAGTACTAGTAGCATAGGTTTGTGTGACTTTGCTTCTCAAATTGGTTAGGTGAGCTCTAGCTAGCCTAGCATCTTAGTTGCTTAATTAGAATCTTTACAAGGTGCTAGAGAACATAGATAGAGGGGTGTAGTCTTGGCTAGAATGATTATTTTAATTGGTTAGCCAATGCAATTAGAATTTAGTAATGACTATTCACCCCCTCCCCTTCTAGTTGCCATCTCGACCATACACCTGACCACCATGCTGGGCTCGATGTACAACATTGTTGCCCCGATTGGCCAAGTATGATATAACCATGCTTCCGACCCCCATGTTCTCTTTCTACGCCTCTAAGTCTTATCTTCTTTGTAGGTCCTTATGGCCTGCAGCTAGGAGAAGTCCTAGCTCCTTGCTAAGGAGACGTGGTGGAGTGACAGGCTGGTCGCACAGCTCGCTGCCACTCGTTAGGAGGTGGCTGAGCTTGCCCCTGCCGCTCAGGAGGTGGCTAACCTCCAAGTTAAGGAGAAGGATGCTCACAACGACGCACGCGAGGCCGAGGAGAAGCTCATAGCCCTGATCAGGAGGGCGTGCACAGACACTATGGAGGCCGAATGGCTATGGAAGGAGCAGGACAATTTGCTTTGGGCCATAGAGGAGCTCTGTACGGGGACTGAGCTAGCTCGCCTAGAGCGCGTCGATGCTTAGCAGCGGGTCGGCCACCTCAAGAAGGAGCTCTGGAGGGAGAGGGACCTAAAGGTTGTAGCCGAGGGCTTGTCCGCCGGGCTCGCCGCAGAGGTCGGGCGGTGCCAAGAGGAGGTCCGGTGCCTAGAGGCCGAGGTGACCCAGTAGCGCGATGAGGTGCGCAGGCTTCGAGCGGACATGGAAGGTAAGTCCCTGATTTCCCTTGTTGTCTTTCTCGCTAAACTCCATGGTAGGCCTTTTGACACGGTCGGTATGTGACTTGGGCAAGTCTCAACAACAAGCTTAGGTCAGAGGTGGTGAAGAGCCATGGCCTGGAGAAGGAGCTCAGCGAGGTGAAAGACACCCTCCAGAAGGAGAGCGATAAACACGACAACCTGCGTGTCACCGTCCAGCTGGTCTACGACGAGCTCGAGCTAGCCCCAGAGCAGGAGACAAGCTCCCTCACGGTTCATGCCACCCGGATTATAGACTAGGCACGTGATATGGTGAGGGATGCACTTCACTTTGGTGTTCACCGATCATTCATGATCGCCCGATCTCATTACGAGAACATCGATCTAGCAATGATGAGCCAAGGCTTCACGCCCATCTATACTGACACCGAGCTGGACGTCATCTAGGAGGAGGTGGCCCCCTAGTATATGACCTTTCTACCAAGACAGAGGATGAAATCATCCCTCCAAGGGGTTAGTTTAGTTAGATAGGTCGGGCGGTTGCCTTTGTAATAAGCGGACGAGTTCCATCCCTTTTGTTTCATTTGAACACATCTGTTATTTTGTTTTGGTTTGAACGAATTTGTTCTTTCTCCCTTTTATGTGTAAAAAAGGGGTTAATGCGCTCGGACCCTTCCTTTTGTTAAGACTATAGTGCTTGAGGTGTGGGCGAGAAAACTCTGGTCACGCTGGTAAGCAAGAGTGCCATAGCCGCTGGGGCATAGGTTTCTTGCAGTTCGACCAGTTTTACTTGGCATTCGTTTCCGCAAACCTTGCCTCTAGGTTTTTAACATGAGAAAGGGTTAGGCACGGCGACTATTTTAGAAAGGGTATATATATACCCTTATTAGCCCCTGAGTCAGACCCAACCCCATGCTGTTGCTAGGGTCGGGTTTCACTAAAGATCGAGGAGACGATAGCGAAACTAGTGGGAGAAATTGTTTTTGTTTTAGAAACATTATTCTTAGTTTTCATATGTTCTGCCTCCCTAGGATCTGAGCCTTTGCTTTGTGACCACGCATTAGGTCTCCTTGCAAGTCCAACTTCCCTCGAGCCCCCGCGCATTGCAGCGGTCTAATCGATGGGTCAGCTCGTCTTTGTGATCATCACCCCGTCCACAATTTCCACAACTGGAGGGGTTGAGCTAACATCACTTGCCTCGATGGCTCAAGTGTCACGCTTGGTGAGCTCATTAACGAGCATGTTCGAGTGGAATCTAGGCCCATCATTCGTAACGGGGTCGGCATAACCCTCATGTGGCATTCCATTTCTCCTTAACTCGCCACCCGATAGATGCCTGAGTCATTCCAGAGACCGACTCAGGTGGCCCGCTGGCTCCCCCTTGATGGAGATTCTATGGGCATAGCTCGAGGTTAGGATCGAATAAGAAGGTCAAGATGACCCTATTCGCTTCTGAGTGAGTCGGGCAAAGGCCTCTAGGGCTCATCTGCATTTTCTCCTCTTGCTCTGTTCGACACGAGGCGGCATCGAGCCCCTCATGGGCCAGCCTTCAAACCCTGGTCAGTCACCACTCATGTTGAATGAGATGACTAACACTTCATGATGCGATGTGAAGGGTTGTGATGCAATAATTGCATATGCGATGCTTGAATGTATGAGAATGGATGAATGAATGCTCATGCACTAGAGAAGTAAAGTGGGGGTTGGTAAAGTTACCTCGATGGCTTGAGTAATGGGTTCAGGGAGCTCTTACAGGATATGTCTGAGTGGAATTTGGGTCCGTCGTTCATGATAGAGTCGACATAACCCGCATGGGGCATCCTACTGCTCCTTACCCGTCTCTCGATAGCGGGCTGAGCCGTTCGATCGACTTGGGTAACCCACTAGCATAGGACTTACCTACAGAGATAGGATGAGATCATCCCACCCAAGAAATTAGTTAGGCAGATAAGCCAGGCGATGAACTTGTAATAAATGGACAAGCTCTTAAATTTCGTTATGGCCAAACAGATTTTCACCCTTCTCCCATTTTTGTATAAAAAGGTTAATGCATTCTGACCCTTTTCGTCATTAAGGCCGTAAAGCTTGGGGTGTGGGTGAACAAACTCTGATCACGCTGGTGAGCAAAAACACCATAGCCACTGGGGCATAGGTTTCTTGCAGTTCGACCAGTTTTACTCAGCGTTCGCTTCCACAACCCTTGCTTCTAGATCTTAACGTGAGAGAGGGTCAGGCATAGAGAATGTTTGCTAGGTGGATATACTCTTAAATACGTTCTGACTCTTTCCATAGTTAGGGCTTAAGAAGGTCGGGTTGTGGGAAAAACTCTGATCACGCTGGTGAGTAAAAATGTCATAGCCACTGGGGCATTGGTTTCTTGTAGTCTGACCGGTTTTACTTAGTATTTGTTTCTGCGACCCTCGCTTCTAGGTCTTAATGTGAGAAAGGGTTGGACATAGAGAATGTCTACCGAATAGATATGCTCTTACTAGCCCCTGAGTGAGGCCCGACCTCCTACCATTGTTAGGGTCGAGTGTCACTAAAGATCAAGGAGTTGATAGTGAAACTGATAAGAGAAAGCGTGCACAAATTTAAGGGTAAAAGCGACATAGCTATTCGATGTTCCAAGCATTGATGAAGACTTCACCATCGATGGTCCTAAGCTTGTAGGTGCCTGGTCGGAGCACCTTCACGATGATATACGGCCCCTCCCATGACGGAGAGAGCTTGTGGTGATTCTTGTTGCTTTGGACAAGGCGGAGCACCAGGTCCCCGACGTTGAAGACCCGACCCCACACATGATGGTTGTGGTACCAGTGCAACGCTTGCTAGTACTTGGCCGAGCGGAGGAGGGTAACATCGCGTGCTTCATCTAGCTGGTCCTTGGCATCCTCGAGGGACACCTTAGCTCCCTATTCGTCATACGCCCTGACCCTCGACGCTCCATACTCGGGGTTGGTCAGGAGGATAGCCTTGGAACCATAGACCATGAAGAATGGCTTGTAGCCGGTGGCCTAGCTGGGGGTTGCCCTTAGGCTCCAAAGCACCGTGAGAAGCTCCACAACCCATCGTCTTCCAAATTTGTTCAATCGGATAAAGATCCTAGGCTTGAGGCCTTGTAGGACCATGCCGTTTGCGTACTCGACCTACCAGTTCATGTGGGGTGTGCCATGATGGCCCAATCGACGTGGATGTGGTATTCATGGTAGAATCGAAGGAGCTTCTTTCTAGTGAACTATGTGCCATTATCTGTGATAATGGAGTTTGGGACTCCAAAGCGATGGACGATGTCAAGGAAGAACATCATGGCTTGCTTAGACTTGATTGTGGATATCGAACGAGCCTCTATCCACTTTGTAAACTTATCTACGGCGACAAGCAAGTGCGTATAACCCCCAGGTGCCCTCTTGAGAGGTCCGACCAGATCAAGCCCCCAAACCATGAACAGCCACATGATGGGGATCATTTGGAGTGCTTGGGCTGGTAGGTGGGTCTACCAAGCGTAGTATTGACACCCTTCATAGGTGTGCATAATCTATTCAGCATCAGCTACTAGGGTCGGCTAGTAGAAGCCTTGTCAGAACACATTTTCGACTAGGGTCCTAGGCTTGGCATGGTGCCCGTAGACCCTACCGTGGATATCACTCAATAACTGCTTCCCTCATTTGATGGGGATGCAGCACTGTAGGATCCCTATGTGGCTTCATCTATAGAGCTTGCCCTTAATAAGGACAAAGGACTTGGTGTGACACACGAGGTGCCGAGCCTCCATTTTGTTTGTCGGCAGCACCTCACGGAGGAGGTAGTCGAGGTCTTGTTGCTAGATCCTCGTTAAGCTCCATGACTTTGGGGTCGGATGGAGCCGCTGGCTGGTTAGCCCCTGAGCCTAGGGCAGGCGATGCATCACCGGTCTATTCTAGCTCCTCATAGCGGACCGAGGGCTTATACTGATCACTGGCGAAGACACCCATCATCATTGGCTCTCGGCCGAACACCGTTTTTGCCAGTGCATCGACCGCCTCATTGAGACGCCTCAGGATGTGATTGAGCTCGAGACCGTTGAACTTGTCCTCCTGTGGCAGAACCTCCTAAGTTATAGGGCCCACATGCACCTGTCACTGTCCGACGACCTTTGACATTTATGCATATGTTTCTAATAACTTAAAAAGACTGTCGGGTGTCCTCGTGGAACCCCGAATCATCCACGATTTCCGAGCAGGATCACGTTACAGAGTCATTGCAGTATTACAACATTTATTCAAATATCAAAACCAGAGTGAAATCAGCGGAAGTCTTACGATAACATAGTTTACAAACCAGTTGTTTCAAAGCTTACAAACTAAGTTCGATAATTATTACAAACCATAGTAGTAGTGGAGTGACATAATTAATATAGACATATCACACAAAATAAACATCCTGCCCAAGGATCACACATTTACTTCTCATCGTCAGAACGAACGATAGTCATGCAGCACGATCCAAAACAGATCTGCTCATGAGGCTCACCTGCAACAAGGGGTCAACGAACCCTGAGTACAAAAGTACTCAACAAGACTTATCCGAAATATTAACTAATAAACTCAGTAATGCAGGCTCAGGGATTCAAGGTATAGCTTTAACAATGATCAAAGTTCTTTTGCATAAAAGCTCTTTTAACAACATTCTTTATATAGAAAACTTCTCAAGAATTATATATAAAGCTGACACGATCCGCACTGAGATCATGAAACTTCATATCCAACACCTTCACAAGCCTTATTCAAGTTCCGGTTATTAATTCTACGATGATGAACAGTGAGTTGAGTCTCCATAATCGAGGAGCAACGACGATTCGAACCGATTATAAACCCAGCTGGGAATTCTAGACCACACGACATATGCAGGTCCCTGACCTCCATATACCAACCTACCCTCGGATCCTCTAAAACAAGAACGGGTCCGCGCCACCCGAGAACATAGTACTCCACCATTCCAGCCCATGGCCACGTGGGTACACGCTATTCCCGCCATCTCTCCACTCCCAGTGCGCGAGTAGCCATTCTCGTAATAGAATTGCCAAGTTCAGGCTTACCGGAGTATGTGGTTAGTACTACAAATTCTCATCTCATATAATTCAACAACGGACATGCCTTGATCGACACAGGCGGAAAGAACCCGCTCACAAGACCTCCATGTCTTGTGGCTCACACACACCGAGTCCGCCCGGTCTAGATTTATTACTTCACATTCCCATATCACATGCTAACAATATTGACCAATGTTCCATTTAAAACTTGCAGATGGCAGGGGGTCACCCGACTTTCATCGTTCTACGCATAGCTAAGCAAAACTAGGCATATACGAGTTTAAAACTGGTAATATGGTAAATATGGAATAACAAGGGTGGTAATGCACCAATTAGGCTTTTACTTAACTCTTAATCACTTATTGCAGTAACGGAAAGCAAAAGCAAAATTAATTTGTAAAACACAAGGTAGGGTTGTATGCATCCGGGGCTTGCCTTCGTTGACGGAAAAGTCCGATTCCTGCGACGTTACACAAGTATTCGATCCGACCCCAACAGACAGATTAACCTCTTCAACAGCTTGATTAACTATCATGTTTTCACCTTCGTTCACTACACGTAATAACAATGCCATGTTTAACATGATGCGGAATACGAAATATGATGCTCGATGATGGATGCAAAATTAATAATTTGAATACAACTTTCCTTCGCGGTACAGTTGCAAGTCAAACAAACTAAATCTTTTTCGTAACACATATATCAACTACCAAGGATCATTAACAACAAATGATCCGAGGTCATCACTCAATCCAAAAGTCCAAACAAAAACCTAAATCATTAAAGGTTACTATTTGCTTTTATGAATTAATTATTTAATTCAACATTATGAAATAAATCAACTTATTCTGATTGAGCTCAAAATTTTAGTACATGTTCATTACATGTTAACTAAGTGGCAAAACAAATTTCATAATTTTTGGATAAATAAATAAGCCTAGAAAAATCATGGAAATCCATTTATGAATAAATTGAGCAATTTTTATCACATTTAAAAATTACTGAAAAACATTATTTCATATTTTTCTTAAATACTATACCTCACAGAGAAGTCACTCAAAAATTTTCATAATTTTTGGAGCTCTAAATAAATCTACACAAAAATAACAAGAATAGACACTATTCATTCAAATCTGAAAATAGAAAAATCCATTTGAACGCTGAGTCACTGACAACGGGTCCCACATGTCATCTTCAACCTCCGACGTTGACCACGGCAGCGACGGCTCTGACCGGAGTTAACTCGCCGATGGTGAGTCCAATGGCGATGGCCAAGGTACCAAAACGTTCACCAAGACTAGGCGCATCTATTGACGTCCCTACTTGATCCGATAACGGTCCTATGCTAGCTCAACGTTGGCCATGGCGGATGCGGTGGCATGGCAGTGCTACGCCGGCGAAACGAAGCCAAAAACGGGGAAACAGAGGGCATGGGAAGGTCCAGTAGCTCACCATGAACACGTTCAAGCAAGAATTAAGGCCGGAGAAGCAACGGTGAAGCGGGGCGGCGTTCACAGCGATCACGGCGGTGCGAGCAATGGTGACGGCGGTGTTCCAGTGGCTGTGGTGGACAAAACAAGCAATCAACAAGATATTAAGCACCACGGCATCATGGAGAAGCTGAAACAATGCTTCCCGAGATCAGAAGCTCACCGTAGAGTACTGGCCACGACGGCGCTCGCTCGACGGGGACTCTACCGGCCGCGAGGAAGAAGAGCGTGGTCAGCGAGTTCCCGGCGAAATCAGCCGACCACAGTTGGCTGGGTGGATGCGCAAGAGAAAGACAGAACTAGAACGGCCTTTACCAAGACGACCACAGCGCTAGGGAGACGGTGCGGGCTCGCCGGAGCTATGGCGGTGGCATCGGGAAAACAGAGCAAGAGAACGGGGCCAACGGCGACGGCCTGGGCTAAATAGAGCAGCTCAGAAGCGCAAGGAAGCTGCGCTGTGGCCTTCACCGCGCCAGCACGACGCCAAAGACAGCCACGATCGCGCTTGGAAGCAAACCGAAGGTCGCCGCCGGTGTAGCTTTGAGCGGTGAGTACTGTTCATCGAATTTACAAAATTGCCCTCCAGTTTGAAACTCAAATTACTCCCAAATTTTTGCAACAACTCAAAAATCTCCAAAAATAAAAGTTGTTCAAAATCAAAAGTTCTACAACTTTGCTTTTATAACCATCTCCTAATTCGGTCCAGATTTTGAAATGAACTTTTGAATTTGAATAGGGAAATTTACCAAATTACGCCTTTTTGATTTACTCAAAAATTTTCTAAACAACTTGAAAAACTCCAAAAACAAACTTTGCATAACTTGCCAAGCTCTACACTTTTGCTTTTGGGCCCAACCCCAAAATATGCTTAGATTTTGAAATGGATTTTTAGGGTAGGGTTTAAATGTTGAAAAGCGGGGTTTTCTGGAAAAATTCAAAATCCAAACAAACATTAAACTTGAGTCAAACAATACATTGCAACACATACCACATAAATATAAACTTGTATTAGTGTATGCATCTCAAAGTTTCACCAAATGCCAAATGCTTTGCAATGCATATGATGACATGTCAGATTTTAATATTTAAACACCCGAGGTGTTACACCTCCAGCTGGTGGACTTCTCAGCAATATGCAGCCATCTTGGCATTGTGGCAACTTGATTCCTTCATGACTTGGTTGATGACTAGCTGGGAGTCACCCTAGACATCGAGTCGTCAGATACCCAACTCGATGGCGATGCATAGGTCATTGATGAGTGCCTTATACTCAGCCACATTATTGGAGGAAGGGAAATGGATGCAAACTATATACCTCATGCGTACCCCAAGGGGCGAAATGAAGACCAGCCCCACACTGTCTCCTTTCTTCATCAATGATCCATCAAAGTACATTGTCGAGTACTCTTAGTCGATGACTGCTGGTGGCATTTGGACCTCAGTCCATTCTACAATGAAATCAGCCAACACTTGATGGCCGTCCAAGGGGCATATGAAATGCCTTGACCCATCATCTTGAGTGCCCACTCATGATTCTTCCTATGGCTTTCTAGTTTTGGATGACCTCGCCAAGAGGGAAGGACGTCACGACCATCACTGGATGTGACTCAAAGTAGTGACGCAATTTCTTCTTGGCGATAAGAATGGCATACAGGAGTTTCTAGATTTGGGGGTAGCGAGTCTTAGAATCGAACAAGACCTCGCTAATAAAGTACATGGGACACTACACTTTGAGGGTGTGTCCCTCTTCTTCTCGCTCTACCACTAGGGTGGCACTGACCACTAGCGTGGTGGCCATAATATAGAGTAGAAGCGGTTCCCCGTTGGTCGGAGGGACCAGGATCGAGGCCATCGTCAGGACCTGCTTGACCTTGTCAAGTGCCTCTTGGGCCTTAGGCATCCATTCAGAATGATCGTCCTTCTTCAGAAGTCGATAGAAGGGGAGACTTCATTTGCCGAGGCATGAGATAAAGCGACTGAGCGTGGCGAGGCACCTCGTAACTCGCTGTATCCACTTTATGTTCTAAATCAGGCCCATTCTCATGATGGTTGAGATCTTCTCTAGGTTGGCTTCGATGCCACACTTGGAGACGATAAAACCCAATAGCATACCCCTTGGGACCAAAAAATGCACTTCTTGGGGTTGAGCTTAATGTCATTTGCTCGAAGTTTCACAAAGGTCTGATCTAGGTTGGCTATGACCTAGTCAGCCCATTTGGATTTGACCACGATGTCATCCACGTAGGCCTCAATGGTCTACCCGATGAGATCCCCGAAACACTTGAGCATGTAGCGTTGGTACGTAGCTGTCGATAGGTAGGCAGTCCTCTGAGGGGTATCCTACGAAGGTAGATTGATCGGTAGAGATGCGTGTAATCGAGAATAAGAAGGCAACAGAGACACACGAGTTAGACAAGTTTGGGCCATCAGCACGATATAATACCCTACTCCTGTGGTCTATTGGATTGTATTGGCTATCGTATGATATTACATGTGTTTGGAGGGGTCCCTGCCCACCTTATATAGTCCAAGGGGTAGGGTTACAAGTCGGTTAGATCTAGGAGATAACCGGAAAGTAATAACAGATTTTAGGAATCATAGGATCATACGTATACGAACAGATCTCATAGTATCTTCAGGATATCTTCTCGGTGTCTTATGGGACATGCCGAGCAGCATCGTGCCCCATAAGGCTTCATCCTATGGGTTGGGTCACCCCTAGGGGTGTAGCCCATGTGGTCTACCATGATTATCTGGGGTCATACCCCCATAGTAGCCCTCGCATTTTTAGACCAAACGACATTGTGACATAGCAGAATGATCCAAATGGGGTGATGAAAGGTGTCGTGAGCTGGTTGGACTCTTTCATCATGATTTGATGATACTCAGAGTATGCATCAAGGAAGCAAAGGGTTTCGCACCCTGAGGTCGAGTTGACTACTTGGTCTATGCGTGGCAAAGGAAACAGATCCTTTGGATACACTTTGTTGAGACCCATGTAGTCAACACATATTCTCCATTTCCTATTCTTTTTTCATACAAGAATGGGATTGGCTAACCACTCGAGGTGGTATACTTCCTTGATGAACCCGGACGCCAAAAGCTTCACAATCTCCTAGTCGATGGCCCTATGTTTCTCCTCGTCAAAGTGATGCAGGTGCTGCTTCATCGGCTTGGAGCTTGGCCTGATCTTCAAGGCATGCTCGGTGACTTCTCTTGGAATGCCTGGCATGTCCAAGGGTCTCCATGCAAAGATGTCTCTGTTGGTGCTAATGCGCGCTTTCCTATTCAGAGGAAAGCATGGTGCTAATGCGCACCACTTTGCCCTTGGGTGATTGGGGTCTATGAGGACCTCCTTGGCGCCCTCTATAGGCTCGAAAGACCTGGCCAACTGCTTGGGATCGAGCGCTTCTTTGATGACCTCCTCCCTAATGGCCGCAAGTTTTTTGGAGGCGACAATTGCTGCGGCGTGTTTGCAACACTCGACCTCACACTCGTAGGCATGCTGGAAGGAGGTGCCAATGGTGATGACCCCATGTGGACCTAGCATCTTTAGCTTCAGATAGGTGTAGTTGGGGATGGCCATGAATTTCATGTAGCATGGACATCCCAGGATGGTGTGGTAGGTTCTGTGGAACCTGACCACCTTGAAGGTAAGGGTCTCCATCCTATAACTAGTCAGATCCCCAAAGATGATGGGTAGATCGATCTACCCAAGTGGCATGGCCTACTTTCCTAGCACGACATAGTGGAAAGGTGCCCCGGTCGGCTAGATGCACGCTCGATCAATGCCCATGGCGTCAAGCGTTTTAGCGTGCATGATGTTGAGGCCATTGTCTCCATCCATCAGCACCTTGATGAGCCACTTTGTGTAGATGATTGGGTCGAGTGGATATCTTCCTGGCTGTGGGATGCTTTTTGGGTGATCAGTCCAATCAAAGGTTATGGCAGACTCCGACCATTGGAGGAACATAGGCGCGACTAGCTTGGCCATATAGACTTTGCGGCGCACAAGCTTTTGGCAATGCTTGGAGTCGTAGTCCGCCAACCCTCCGAAGATCTTGAGGCAGTTATCTAGCATCAAAAAGCCATCATCCTTCCCCTCGGCGTCGTCTGTGGTCGGCTTGGGCTCCTTCTTGTGCTCCCCCTTGTTAGAGCCTCTAGACAAGAACTGCTTCAGGAGGACGCAGTCCTTGTATAGGTGCTTGACGAGGAAAGCATGGTTTAGGCATGGCCCTTCAAGTAGCTTCTCAAAGTGGTCTAGGGTACCCTCAGTGGGCTTTTGACCCCATTTGTGGTCGACAGTGGCCACGAGCGAGCCCTCATGCCGTCGCTTGTTCTTTTTGTTGGGATGGTTGGAGGCGCCTTCAACGGCATCCTCATCCCGCTTTGTCTTGCCTTTGAGGCGATCAAAGATCGCCCTAACTGCCTCCTCGCCTAAGGCATGGCTCGTGGCGATGTTGAGGAGCTCCTTGGTGGTTCATGGGCCCTTACATCCTAGCTTCTAAACTAGGGACTCGTAGGTGGTCCTAGACAGAAAAGCTCCTATGATGTCAGCGTCCACGATGTTGGGCAGCTCGTTGCACAGCCAAGAGAAGCATTGGATGTACCCACGAAGAGTTTCCTTGGACTTCTGTTGATAGTTTTTGAGATCCCATGGGTTCCTAGAACATGCGTATGTGCCCTAGAAGTTTCCCACAAAGATCTCTTTTAGGTCTGCCCAACTTTGGATTCAACTAGGTAGAAGGTGTTCCAACCACGTTCGCGCCAAATCGGCTAGGAACAGTGGAAGGTTGTGGATAATGAAATAGTCATTATCCGCTTCATTGGCTTGGCAAGCAAGCCGATAATCCTCAAGCCACAGTCTAGGGTTCATTTCTGTTGGGTACCATAAAAAGGGGTCCCCTAAGCGAAAACCAAAAAATCACTTAGACCCTATCAAAATCAAAGCCAAGAGACAACTACTGGCTAACCCCCACCTTGTCCGGGGGTACCGATTCTCCATCTAGCTCGAGGCCTCGCATGTAAGGCCTCGGATGGGGAACCGATTCTCCATCTCGCTCGAGGCCCCATGCGTAAAGCCTTGGACAAGGTGCCGATTCTCCGCCTCGCTCGAGGCCCCGCATGTAAAGCCTCGGATGAGGTGCCGATTCTTCGCCTCGCTCGAGGCCGGCTCGGTGATAGCCCCGTCGCCTCCGCCTCGACCAATTTCCCTGACAGAACATCACGTCCAACTAACGCGACCAACCTCTCCTGCGATGTCAGCCGGACGACGGGTCAACACAGCGGAGTGACCAACAAAATGGGAGTCACATCAACACCATGCCGTCTAGGATGGGACGGGGTAGGGGTTACCGGCCACTATGCTCGGTACTGTGCCCATGACTGACGCCTGCACTGCACTGTGCTACCTAATCCCTGCTCCAAGGACAGCGCAACGTGGGGAGTCAAGTTCGGGTCTCTGTAGCCTCGGAATCAGTGTATAGGACCAACTGCTCCCTCTGGGCCTCGGCAATCCACTTCCGGGTCTTGGCAGCCTCGGGACTTGCACCCACTGAGCCCCCCACGATGGCTTAGCCTCGACACCAACTGAGCCTTGGCTCTTTACCCTATCGACACACAGCGACCGGCACGTCATTCGCCATGCCCTATGGAGCTCCCACGTCGCACAGAATCGGGCATGGCCGGCGCGTCGCTCCAGTGCATCAAGGACAAAGACCACTCTGTCGACCATGCCACCACAGTGACAAGCTACAGGGCTTGAAAATGCCACCTTCGCTCATAGGACGCCGTGTAGCGAACACATGTATCACCCCTGTCCCCCTTCAACTATAAAAGGGAGAGACTAGGGTCATTTCTAGAGACGGAAGGGACGCGCACAGACAGATGGAGAAAGACACAAACAAACACTCTTGAGAGGCACAGAGGCTCGCAGATAGAAGGTAGACTTAGATGCTTAGACGAACACATGCCCTACACTCTGTAACACGCACACTTCCCCGCTGCCTGAGATCAACATCTCAAGCAATTCACACTGCTCCACGTAGAGACCTAGGACTAGCTCCCTCTCTCGCCCTGCTTGTAACCCCCTACTACTAGCACTTTGGTGCAAGGAATACAAGATCGATCTCTTAGACTGGACATAGGGCATCTATCGCCTGAACCAGTATAAACCTTGTGTCTCTTTGCATCACCATCTGGGATTAGGGGCACATAGTACATTTTCACTAGTTGGTTGAGGGCCTGCCGGTCCAAAACACCGATAGTTGGTGTGCTAGTTAGGAGGTCAACTGTGTGTCAGCTTCGTCATCCCAACAAGTTCTAGATGGCAGACCCCGTACGACCATTGTGTCTTGGCACGGTGATCTGGTTCAGGAGCCTAGAGTTCATGTCTCTAGGATGTGATTATGATATGGTACTCCTCACACCTAGAGCCCCACCGACCGGTGATGACGTCATGCACCGGCAGCCCAGGCATAGACGGTGCCCGGGCCATCGCTCTTGTCACGCTCGCCAGGCGCAACGCGAGCGGGACCACCCCGACACCATGCAAGCTTGGGGCGACGCACCATGCTCCCCTGGTACCCCATGCCCAGCTGTTGGTACAGTGTCCTTGGTTGGGGACCTATCCAGCTTATGCCTAGGCAAGGGAAAGGCACCGGTGGTGTGCAGCAACGCCCCATCATCAAGCTCTGCCCCACCACCTCTTGAGGAAGTCGACTCTGATGGAGCAAAGCCCAGCGATGGCACCATCCCCATACCCTTTTGGGTTTGGCAATACTGCCGCTGCCTATGCTTCCGCCTATGCTTCCGCATGCGTGGAGCCCTCAGGACGCCACCAACGCTTCACCCTTGACCTTGACTCCACAACTTCGACCAACACCCGCGCTGACTCCTCAGAGGAGGATGAGGCGTGGGCCGGAGTAGACATTTTCGGGCTTTGTGACCCTAAAGCTATGCGCCGCCTCTTGGCTGCGAGTGACTACTGCTTCGGTTACTCTAACTCTAACAATGAAGACACTTATGACCCCACTCGTGAGTGTTTCCACATCAGACTTGAGATGCCGAGAGCGAGCGATGAGGACGAAGGGGTAGGCAACCGCTCCCCGTGCTGCGAAGGGGCAGGCGACGCCACTCCTCCACGCATCGAGCCATCGGCAGCGCAGAATGAGAACCCCAAGGAGCTTCGACGCCTTGACTTGGAGCAGCTCCATGAGCTTTAGGCCAAGGTCGAACAAGACCGACTCCTGCTGCAGCAGCTTCGAGACACTCTCAAGCAAGAGCAGCGGGGTCGCGGTGATGGCGGAGTAGCCCGATGGAGGGCTCACGACATCAACTGCCGCATCAACAATGATGAAGGGGGCGAGCAACCCCCTATCTTCAACCGCACTAGCCAAAACGTCGTGGTGGTAGCAATGCTGCTTTAGACGATGCCCGAGCCCTCTACCATGGAGGGGCGATGGGCTCACGGCGAGCTCTGAGACCTCCTTTAGACTGCCATAGTGCCGCAGGCTGAAAGTTCCACCTCTCGATGGCGCAGAGGCGCCTTGGAACTTCCCATGGCACCACCTTGGTAGGATAGGGTGGCCTCAGTTTGTCTCGAGCCCGATCGGGCATCGACGGCCAACAGGGTCCCCTTGGTGCACGACTGCCTCGGCGACCGACACGAGGCACAAGGCGACCATGATGTGGTCAGCAGGCGATGATGCCACAACAACAAGGGGCCCGCCCGAGGCTACCATCTGCACCAAGGTGGCCGCTACGACAATGGGGAGGACCATAGTCCTTTTCTTGAGCCGCCTGGCCCTTGAGTCTTTAGCAGAGCTATCCGTGCTGCTCATTTCCCGCCCCGGTTTTGGCAACTGGCCAACCTCATGAAGTACAGCGATGAAACCAATCCTAAACTTTGGCTGGCTGATTACCGCCTGGCTTGTCAGCTAGGCGGCATGGACGATGACCTGCTCATCATCCGCAACCTCCCGTTGTTCCTGTCAGACTTGGCGCGAGCCTGGCTCGAACACCTCCCTCCCTCCTAGATCCACAACTGGCGTGACTTGGTAAGGGTCTTTGTCAAGAACTTCTAGGGCACATACGTGTGCCCTGGGAACTCCTAGGACCTCAAGAGTTGTCGCCAGGGGCTGGACGAGTCTCTCCGAGACTTCATCTGACGCTTCTCCAAGCAATGCACTGAGTTGCCAAGCGTCGGTGACTCAGAAATTGTCCAAGCTTTCCTCTCCGGTACCACCTACCGAGACCTGGTCTGAGAGTTACGCTGGAACGTGCCAACCTCGGCGGCCATGCTCCTCGACATCACCACCAACTTCGCCTCAGGTGAAGAGGCTGTCGGAGCCATCTTCCCTGACAACGACACCAAGGGGAAGCAGAGGGATGAGGCCCTCGGGGCCTCGGATCCCCACCTCCCCAAGAAAAAGAAAAAGGGTTGCCAAGGGAAGCAAGAGGTCCTCGAAGCCGGTCTAGTTGCGGCAGCAGATCGCAAGAATCCCTGAGGCCCTAGAGGCCCCGAGCTCTTCGATGATATGCTTAAGAAACCCTGCCCTTACCACCAGGGCCTAGTAAAGCACACCCTCGAAGAGTGCACCATGCTCCAGCATTACTATGCCAAGCTTGGGCTCCCTGATGACGATGCCAAGATGAGGGACACCGGTGATAGGGACAACGACAAGGACGATGGGTTCCTCGAGGTGCACAATGCCTTCATGATCTTCGGTGGGCCTTCAGTGTGCCTCATGGCGTGCCAATGAAAGAGGGAACGACGAGAGGTCTTCTCGGTTAAGGTGGCCACTCCCTGGTACCTCAACTAGTCTCGGGAGGTGATCACCTTTGATCAGAATGACCACCCCGATTATGTTCTAAACCCCAGGCAGTACCCACTTGTCATCGACCCCATCATCGGTAACACCCGGCTTACCAAGGTATTGATGGACGGAGGCAGCAGCCTCAACATCCTCTACGCCAACACCCTAGAGCTCCTAGAGCTCGACCGGTTGCAGCTCTAGGGTGATGCCGCGCCTTTCCATGACATCGTGTTAGGAAAACGCACGCGACCCCTCGGGTGCATCGACTTGCCTGTTTGCTTCGGCACTCCCTCCAACTACCGCAAGGAGGTCCTCACCTTCGAGGTGGTTGGGTTCAAGGGAACCAACCACGCCATCCTAGGGCGCCCGTGCTATGCCAAGTTCATGGCAGTCCCTAACTACACCTACCTCAAGCTCAAGATGCCAGGCCCCAATGGCGTCATCACTGTCGAGTCCACGTACGACCATGCATACGACTACGATGTCAAATTCATCGAGTATGCTGAGGCTCTCGTAGAGGCCGAGACCCTCATCGTCAACCTTGACCAACTTGGTAGCGAGGCGCCTGATTCCAAGTGTCGTGCCAGGACTTTCAAGCCCATGGAGGCCATCAAGCTCATCTCGGTCGACCCCAACTGCCCCAATGATCGAGCGTTGAGGATCAGCGCCACCCTCGACATCAAATAGGAAGCCGTGCTTGTTGACTTTCTTCACGCGAATGCCGATGTATTCGCGTGGAGTCCCTCGGACATGCTAGGTATACCAAGGGAGGTCACCGAGCATGCCTTGGACATCCAGGCCGGCTCTAGACCGGTGAAACAGTGCCTGCACCGATTCGACGAGGAAAAGCATTGGGCCATCGGCGAGGAGGTGCAGAAGCTTTTGGTGGTCAGATTCATCAAGGAAGTGTCCCATTCGGAGTGGTTAGCTAATCCTGTATTAGTTAAGAAGAAAAATGGGAAGTGGAGAATGTGTGTAGACTACACCGATATGAATAAAGCATGTCCAAAAGTCCCTTTCCCATTGCCTCGAATCGACCAAATCATTGACTCCACTGCGGGATGCGAAACCCTATCTTTCCTTGATGCGTATCCCGGTTACCATCAAATCAAGATGAAAGAGTCTGACCAGCTCGCGACTTCTTTCATCACACCATTCGGCATGTACTGCTATTTGACTATGCCGTTCAGCCTCAGAAACGTAGGGGCCACATACCAGCGGTGCATGACCCATATCTTTGGCGAGCACATCGGGCGAACCATCAAGGCCTACGTGGATGACATTGTGGTCAAGTCCAGGAAGGCCAATGATCTCGTCGGTGACTTGGAAATAACCTTTGGATGCCTCAGAGAAAAGGGCATCAAGCTCAACCCTGAGAAGTGTGTTTTCGGGGTCCCCCAAGGCATGTTCTTGGGATTCATAGTCTCGGAGCATGACATCGAGGCCAACCCAGAGAAGGTCTCGGTCGTGACCAACATGGGACCAATCCAAGACCTCAAGGGAGTGCAAAGGGTTATGGGATGCCTTGCGGCCCTGAGCCGCTTTATCTCGCGCCTTGGCGAAAAAGGCTTGCCTCTATACCACCTCTTGAGAAAGTCCAAACATTTTTCATGGACCCCCGAGGCCGAAGAAGCCCTCACTAAGCTCAAGGCATTGCTCACCAATCCTCCCATCTTGGTACCGCTGGCCAAGGGCGAGGCCCTCTTACTCTACGTCACTGCAATGACCTAGGTGGTCAGCGTGGCCGTGGTGGTCGAGAGGCAGGAAAAAGGGCATGCTCTACCCATCCAATGACCTATTTACTTCATCAGCGAAGTGCTCTCTGAGACCAAGACACGCTACCCCCACATCCAGAAGCTGATCTATGCCATAGTCTTGGCTCGACGTAAGCTGCGTCACTACTTCGAGTCCCACCCGGTGACTGTGGTGTCATCTTTCCCCCTAGGAGAGATAATCCATAACCGGGAGGCCTCGAGTAGGATAGCCAAGTGGGCCATCGAACTCATGGGGGAGGCCCTATCTTTTGCACCTTGAAAAGCAATCAAATCTTAGATCTTGGCTGATTTTGTGGCTGAGTGGACCAACACCCAACTGCCGCCTGCTCAAGTCCAGGAGTGCTGGACCATGTACTTCAATGGGTCCCTGATGAAGACTAGGGCAGGCGCATGTCTGCTCTTCATCTCACCCCTAGGAGTGCACATGCGCTACATGATTCGGCTCCACTTCGCCGCCTCCAACAACATAGCCGAGTATGAAGCCCTCATCAACGGCTTGCAGATCGCCATCGAACTTGGAGTATGACGTCTCGACGTACGAGGCGATTCACAGCCCATCGTCGATCAAGTAATGAAGGAGTCGAACTGCCATGACCCCAAAATGGAGGTGTACTACAAGCTGGTATGCCGCCTTGAAGACAAGTTTGATGGTCTCGAACTCAGCCACATCGCGTGAAAATTTAATGAGGCCGCAGACGAATTGGCAAAGATGGCGTCGGCATGGGCCCTGGTCCCCCTGAACATCTTCGCCAAAGACATCCATAAGCCTTCCATCGACTATGCCTCGGCAGTAGAAGAGGGCCCACCAGTCAAGCCCACCACAAGGCCCGAGGCCCCCTCTATCACCGAGACCCCTTCGTCCGAGCCCGAGGTCATGGAAGTCAATGCGGAGCCTCCCGAGGCCAACTAGGGCATGGACTGGCGAGTCCTGTTCCTTGATTGCCTCATTCGAGGAGAGCTTCCTTCAGATAGGACCAAAGCTCGGTGGCTTGCACGACAAGCCAAAACTTACATCCTCAGTGACGACGAGTTGTACAGGCGAAGCCCATCTGGCGTCCTCCAACGACGCATCACCACCGAGGCAGGCCAAGCCCTACTTTGGGACTTGCACGTGGGATCCTGCGGGCACCATGCAGTGCCTCGGACGCTCATTGGAAACACCTTCCGCCAAGGGTTCTACTGGCCAACGACAGTTGCTGACGCCACCAAGCTCGTACGCTCCTACGAGGGATGCTAGTACTACACGCGGCAGACGCATCTCCTGGCCCAAGCCCTCTAGACCATCTCCATTACATGGCCATTCGCCGTGTGGGGGCTGGACATGGTTGGGCCTCTGTAGAAGGCCCCCGGGGGTTACACCCATCTACTGGTAGCAATCGATAAGTTCTCCAACTGGATCGAGGCTCGTCTGATCAATCGAATCAAATCCGAGCAAGCGGTGCTATTCTTCACTGATATCATCCACAAGTTCAGGGTTCCGAACACCATCATCACTGACAACGGGACGTAATTCACCAGCCACAAGTTCCTGATGTTCTGCGATGACCACCACATTCGTGTGGCCTGGTCGGCCGTAGGACATCCTAGGACAAACGACCAAGTAGAGCGTGCCAACGGCATGATCCTATAGGGCGTCAAGCCGAGAATATACAACCGGTTGAAGAAATTTGGCAAGAAATGGCTTGCCAAACTCCCATCGGTCATCTGGAGCCTAAGGAACACTCCGAGCCAAGCCACGAGATTCACACTATTCTTCCTGGTCTATGGAGCCAAGGCCATCCTCCCCACTGACTTGGAGTACGGTTCCCCGAGGCTACAGGCCTACAACGAGCAAAGCAACCGCACTGCCCGCGAAGATGCCCTTGACCAACTAGAGGAAGCCTGAGACATTGTGCTACTACATTCGGCCAAGTACCAGCAAGCCCTACGATGCTATCAAGCCTGGTGCTTTCGAAGTCAAGACCTAAAGGTGGGCGACCTGGTGCTGAGACTGAGGCAGAACAACAAGGGCCGCCACAAGCTGACCCTGCCATGGGAAAGGCCGTACATCATCGCCCAAGTGCTGAAGCCCGGGACCTACAAGGTAGCCAACGAGAAGGGTGAAATCCTCACCAACGCTTGGAACATAGAACAACTACGTCACTTCTACCCTTAAATTTCCAAGCATTGTGTACATTATTTCTCGAAATACAATAAAGAAACGTTCTTTAGTTGTTCTAATTTTTTGAGAAATCCCCCGAGCCCATCATGGGGCTCATCATTACAATAACACCATAAGGGTGACTCGGCTCTGCCTCTACAGAGGTACCCACCACGGGGCTCGAACTAGACTCAGCTCTGCCTTTGTAGAACCGAGCCTCCCTTAGGAGCTAGAAGGGGGGAACCCCCCCTAAGTCCTAGGCACCATTTTTTAATCATTTTTCGAACAAATTTCTACACCAAACTCTCTAGCGTTCTCTGACAAATTGGTTGTAAAAGACCTAAGGACCAAAAGTCTGTCTTAGGGCCAAAAGGTTGACCGAGCCACGAGATGGCCTATGCCTCTGGGCTATGGCACTCCCTCACCACCTTTTTCCCCAAGGGGCAGCTTAGATTCCGAGGAAGTTTTTTGCAAGTGATATGTTTAGGAACAAGACAGAGGGCAGAGGCTCGGAAATACCATAAAAAATGATTAAAAAGCGTAGACGCATAAGTACTTTAAAAAAGGCCTCGACGGCCACAAACATCACAGTACGATAATAATCCTAATCTGTTTACATGGCCCCTTTGGCCCTGGTCAAGACTCAGGGTCTCCTGCATCGGCGGACGGCGTGGGAGGAACCACCTCCTCTTCGAACAGCTTGGCCAGCACCGTGCCGGGGCCCTTAGCCACCTCCAGCAGCTTCGTGACCTCCTCATCAGCCTCCTCATCATCCTCAGCCAAGATGTAGCCATCACTGATGGCCTCATGGTCGACGCCGGCGTAGTGCGAGGAGACGATGGCTAGGACACGCTTGATGCCCGTGTGCAGCGCCCCTCGGAGTCGCTCACGCACTTGGCCGCTCAACGTGATCAAGCGGCTCCTAAGGGGGCTACCTGACTTGACCCCCTCAGCCTCTAGGGCCTTGCAGACGGTACGAGCAGCGCTCTGTAGCGCGTTGTGCTCCCCGATCTTGGCCTCGAGCACCGCCTACACTATGATAGAGGCCCCAGCTACCTAGGAGACCTCCTTTTCCAACCCTGCACCAAAACAAGCAGGATAGGGTTAAGCGCAAAAGAAAATAAGCCAAATAGGGGCGAAGGCCTACGGGACTCACCCTCGGCTTTCTATTTCCAGCGCTGGCCCTCGACCCGAGAAGCCTCAGTTTTCTCTTTCCAGCACTGAACCTCGGCTCGAGAGGCCTCGGCCACCCTAGAAGCCTCTTTCTCTAGCTCTGCATCACACTAGCTGCCCAGCGATGGCCTTGGCAGAGGGCACTGCTTCTTCAGCCCGAGACCTGAAGGTGTCCCGATCGCCGGCCACCCGGGTCAGCTCCTCCTCCAACTCCTTGATCTGCACTGCTAAAGGGGTGGCCTGCTCCTGAGCCATGGCCGCCTCGGCCATCATATCAGCACAGTGGAGGAGGAGGTCCTCCACCTTCATGCTCCGTGCCAATAGAAGCTTGTTGGTGTGAGCGAGCAAGTCCTTCTGCCGCTGGAGCTGGTCCCAGACATCCCTCTCCCGCCAGAGGAACAATGACTTCCTGAGGGACTGGGCCTCAAGCTCCTAGATAGGTAGAGCGGACATCATGCACTGCGAGAAAACTCAGAAAATGATGACACCGCACGAGAAAAGAAGGCGTGTACCTAGGCGACCCTGGGCAGATCATCAGCCACGATGGACAGCGCTGTCCGCGGCGACTGCTCTTCCAGACGGTGGTATTGCTCGAAGGTGTCCCAACGCCCCCCTTGGCTGTGTCCTCAAGGGCGAACAGAGGCTCCCCCTCAGGGTTGTCCCGACTCCGCCACAAGACACGCGGGTGATCCCACCCGTGGGGCTCGGGTTGTACCCACATGAGGGCCGAGCTTCCCTCGCCAGAGGTTAGATCCGGTAGCTCCATGGTGCTGGCTGCCTCAACATCTGCCACCTCCTTCCCTTGGGAAGTATCATCAGAGGAGATCGAATGGACCTCCACTTCCTGGGTGCTCTCCTGCAACAGCGGCGGGCCTTGGACCGTTGGTGGTATTGAAGCTTGCCCCGCCTCCATCTCTGCTTTTTGGGCCGCTGGCTTCGCCACGCTCACGCTGGCCTCCACCGCCCCAGCCTCGGTGGTCCCGAGGGCTTCGGCCTCTACCACCTCGGCCTTGGTGGTCCTGGGCACCCTGGCCTCCATCGCCTTGGCCTTGGAAGTCTGGGGGGCCTCGGCCTCGCCCTCGGTGGCCTCAGTGACTAAGGGCGCCTCAGCCCCATCTGACTCGCGTGCCTTGGCCTTGCGGGGCATAGGCTCCTCCTCCTCTGCTTGCTTCGTGGCCGCCTCGGTAGCCTCTCCCTAGGCAACCAGCTCCTTCGGGTTAGCCCTCGCCGACGCTGCGCCATGTTGTATGGCAGCTTGTGCCTCCACCACCCATTGGGCGGTAGAGCTGGTGCTCACCTTGAGCACCTTATGTGGCGCCAGGGCGGGCACTTCCGCCTGATGCTTCCAGCTAAAGGCAAAACACCAACAAGGTAAGCATATGACAAAGGAACAAATGGGAGATGCTGCCTACTCCGCCGAAAAACACTCACCTCAAATGGGGACACAACCGCTTCAGCACTACGTCCCTCCTCTGCAACGGCGGTGGCGATGGCGGTGGCACGGCCTCCATGTCCGCCGGTGCTGGCCGGCCCTCACCAGACTCCGACACCCCCTCAACCCTCTGTGGGGGTAGTTGTGTTGCCCCCATCGCCACCTGATCCACCTCTGCCGTTGAGCCCACCGGGCTAACGGCGTGCTTCCCTAACGCCCGTGCCTTGGGCGTGTTGGCCTCGACCTCAAGACGGGCGATCGCCGGCCTCGAGGCATCCTCTCCTCCTCCTCCCAGAAATGCCAGGCTACTCGCCAACGCCCGAGTGATGTCCCCCTAACATTAGGGAGATGGTCTAGGGGACCCCACCCCACCTCGCTCTCATCATCATCATCCGAAGAGTCCGTCGACAGTGACGACGATGGAGACGCCTCCACCAGGAGACCGTCCTACCTCTACTGTCGGTGGCGTTTCTCTAGCTCCTCGCTCCCAAGGTTCTTCCTCTTGCGCTTTGCCTCCTCGGTGTCCTTCCGCTTCTTCTATGCCTCAACATGTGCCTGGTTCACCGCCCGCCGCTCTACGTCCTCAGGAACGGGCGGTGGGGAGGCTCGCACATCCCTCATCCCCTGCAGGAATGGTGAACACAAATAAGGGAACAGGAGACGGTGAGGAACGAGGAGGCCTCAGGGCACGCAGCAGCACATGACTTACCAAAGAAAGGTACCCCCATGATGAGCACATCACGAATGGGGTCAAACCACCGCTCCTCAGCCACCCCTCCATTGTCTCTCTCACCCGACGTAGAATCTCCTCATTGGAAAGGGCGACGGCAGAGATCTAGATGCCCTCGATTGGCTCATCTAGTGTCATGTCGAATAGGCACCTCTGCCAAGCCATTAGCGGTAGCACCCTCCTATGGTGGAAGGCAGCCACGACCACAGCCGCCATAAGGCCATGGCTATGCAGCCTCTCCAGCCCCTCTAGGAGCAGCTGCAGCTTAGGCTGATCAACCAATGGGATGCCTTACCTCCACTTCTCCGGCTAGCTCTCCATGACCTGCCCGGTGTGGGGGGGAAGCCCGCCATCATCGTTGCGGAGATAGAACCAGCTGTTGTACTAGCAATGGTTGGACGACACGAGCTAGGCCAGGATGTAGAGGTGCTGCCGGTCTTGGCGCACTTGGAGAGTGCAGCCGTCGGCCCTCATCACCTTCCACATACCCGCCGTGCCCGTCGGCTTGGTGGTGAACCCCAACCGAAAGAGGTGGAGCCATAGCTCCTAGTGGGGAGCAATGCCTAGGTACCCCTCGCAGATGGTGACGAAGATGGCCACCTACGCGATGGAGTTAGGGTTGAAGTTGTGGAGCTCCACGCCATAGTAGTGTGGGAGTGCCCGCATGAACTGGTCTACCAGTAGACTGAGACCATGCTCATGGAAGGACACAAAGCTCATGATGTAACCATCGCGTGGCCTTGGCTCTAGCTCGCCTCCTGGAGCAATCCACTCTGGCCTGGTGGGGTCGGTAACCAGGCAAAGGAGGCCATCATCGACGAGTGACTACAGCGTCTCCACGGACACATCGGATGAACCCTAGGGGTCCACCTGAATGATAGTAGTGCCACTGGCCATGAGTGTGGTGGAGAATGTGGCTACAACGGTAAGGCTTGCTCTCCCTCTCTCCCCCTTCTCCCTTCTTCTCCCCGGCGCTGTCTGTTCTGAGCAATGGCTCGAGGGCAGCAAAGACGAATGCAGGCAAGGTAAGGAGGAGAGGGGCGAGGCTCATCATGTATTTATGTAGGAAGGGGGCAAAATGGATGGGCGATGAAATCGGGGAAGTTTCCCTCAAATCTGGCACAGTTAATCCAGATCCGATTTAACCACCCACGCGCCCACCTTTTCCTTATTAATCGCGTGCACAGTAACGTCCCATCCACTAACACCGCGTCGCATCCAACCACAGCAATGGTAGGTGCCATTCCATCTCCCCGAGAAAACCACCTCAAAAGGTGCACCTACCATTGTCAGCCAATGGGAGGGGAATATCCCCCACCCGATTCCTTTCAGACGAAAGAACTAGGCACCAAGCCCGATATGGTCTAGGGGTTCGAAGGCTAGGCCCCCGAAGGTCTCAATAGCCACCCCAGGACAACAGAGTCAGGGATAACTATGGGCGAGCCCGTACATAGCCGAGGCATGAGCAAGCGATCGCTCGGGATGCCCTAAGTCGTGTCCGAGACTAGCAGGGAGGTCTCTGAATGGGATCCCACCATAGGGAGGCACCGAGCCCCTGGGGCCAATCGAATGGCCCTAGGACCCACTGGAGAAGCCCTCTGGTACTTTTGGAGTGCGTCTCTAGACCGCTAGCCAACCCCTATCGAATAGGGCATGGGCCTCCACTCGGACTTACCCGATAATAGCTCACCGGAAGTGTTACCGCTCGCGCCCACCGAGGGCAGCCTAGCATATTCCACCCCTCCTTCTAAATGAAAAGGATGCGTGAGGGTTGCACAAAAAGCTAGGGGAACTCCTGATCACCCTCTCGCTCCGTGCAGAGGCTCGGGGGGCTCTTCCTGTAACCAAGCCAAGACCCAGCGACCTAGGCTCGTACTCGAGGGCTCGGCACATAACCCCTCCTTCCGAACGAAAAGGATGTGCGAGGGTCACACAAAAAGCTAGGGGAACTCCTGATCGCCCTCTCGCTCCATGTGGAGGCTCGGGGGCTCTTCTTGCAACCAAGCCGAGACCCAGTGACCCAGGCTCGCACTCAAGGGCTTGACAAACAACCCCTCCTTCCAAACAAAAAGGATGCGCAAGGATCACACAAAAAGATAGGGAAACTCCTGATCACCCTCTTGCTTCGTGCAAAGATAGGGAAACTCCTGATCGCCCTCTTGCTCCGCGTAGAGGCTCGGGGGCTCTTCCTATAACCAAGCCGAGACCCAGCGACTCAAACTCGCACTCGAGGGCTCGGCAAACAACCCCTCCTTCCGAACAAAAAGGATGCACGAGGGTCGCACAAAAAGTCAGGGGAACTCCTGACCGCCCTCTCGCTCCGTGCAGAGGCTCGAGGGCTCTTCCTGCAACCAAGACGAATACCAGCGACCCAAGCTCGCACTCGGAGGCTCAAAAAGATGCGATAAAGGGCACTGAGCCTGTTACGGTCTAGGGGTTCGAGGGCTGGGCCCCCGAAGGTTTCGACAGACGCCCCAGGACAAACAGAATCAGGGATGACTATGGGCGAGCCCGTACATGGCCGAGGCCTAAGCAAGCAAATGCTTGGGATGTCCTAAGTCATGTTTGAGACCGGCAGGGAAGTCTCTGAATGGGATCCCACCGTAGAGAGGCACCGAGCCCCCGGGGCCAATCGAACGGCCCTAGGACCCACTAGAGAAGCCCTCTGGTACTTTTGGAGTGTGTCTCTAGACCACTAGCTGACCCCTATCGAATGGGGCATGGACCTCCACTCGGACTTACCCGATAACAGCTCACCGGAGGTGTCACTGCTCTCGCCCACCGAGGGTAGCCTGGCATCCTCTACCCCTCCTTCTGAACGAAAAGGATGCGTGAGGGCCACACAAAAAAGATAGGGAAACTCCTGATCGCCCTCTTGCTCCATGCAGAGGCTCGGGGGCTCTTCCTGTAACCAAGCCAAAGACCCAGCGACCCGAACTCGCACTCATGGGCTCGGCAAACGCAATAAAACCCCTCGCACGACATGAGAAAAGCCCCTAGAGGAATAAATCCACTCCTCCAGGGCCTCGGGGGCTACACATGGCGGGTGCGCTCGCGGGCACCCACCGAGGCCTTGAGTATGAAACACCATCCCGCCAGGAGCTGCCGTGAGCCGAGTCTCGTCAAAACCTCAAGAAGAGCGCTCACACTCTCCCTGAGGCTCGGGGGCTACTATCGGGTACCATAAAAAGGGGTCCCCTAAGCGAAAACTAAAAAAATTGCTTAGACCCTATCAAAATCAAAGCCAAGAGACAACTACTGGCTAACCCCCACCTTGTCCAGGGGTACCAATTCTCCGTCTCGCTCGAGGCCTCGCACGTAAGGCCTCAGACGGGGAACTGATTCTCCATCTCGCTCGAGGCCCCGCGCGTAAAGCCTCGGATGAGGTGTCGATTCTCTGCCTCGCTTGAGGCCTCACACGAAAGGTCTTGGATGGGGAACCGATTCTCCATCTCGCTCGAGGCCCCGCACATAAAGCCTCGAACGAGGTGCCGATTCTCTACCTCGCTCGAGGCTGGCTCAGCGATAGCCCCATCGCCTCCGCCTCGACCAATTTCCTTGACAGAACATCACGTCCAACTAACGCGACCAACCTCTCCCATGATGTCAGCCGGATGATGGCTCGACATAGTAGAGTGACCAACGAAATGGGAGTTGCATCAACACCATGCTGTCCGGGATGGGACGGGGTAGGGGTTACCGGCCACTGTGCTTGGTACTGTGCCCACGACTGACACCCGCACTACACTGTGCTACCTAATCCCTGCTCCAAGGACAGCGCGGCATGGGGAGTCAAGTCTAGGTCTCTGTAGCCTCGGAATCAGTGTATAGGACCAACTGCTCCCTTCGGGCCTCGGCAATCCACTTCTGGGTCTCGGCAGCCTCGGGACTCGCGCCCGCCGAGCCCCCCACGATGGCTCGGCCTTGGCATCAATTGAGCCTCGGCTCTTTACCCTGTCGACACACAGCGACCGGCACGTCGTCCACCATGCCCTATGGAGCTCCCACATCGCACAGAATCAGGCATGGCCGGCGTGTCGCTCCAGTGCATCAAGGACAAAGACCGCTCTGTCGATCATGCCGCCATAGTGACAAGCTACAGGGCTTCGAAATGCCACCTCCGCTCACAGGACACCACGTAGCGAACACATGTATCACCCTTGTCCCCCCTTCAACTATAAAAGGGAGAGACTAGGGCCATTTCTAGAGACAGAAGGGATGCACATAGACAGATGGAGAAAGACACAAACAAACACTCACGAGAGGCATAGAGGGTCGCAGATAGAAGGTAGACTTAGATGCTTAGACGAACACATGCCCTACACTCTGTAACACGCATGCTTTCCCACTGCCTGAGATCAACATCTCAAGCAATTCACACTGCTCCACGCAGAGACCTGGGACTAGCTCCCTCTCTCGCCCTGCTTGTAACCCCCTACTACAAGCACTTCGATGCAAGGAATACAAGATCGATCTCTCAGACTGGACATAGGGCATCTGTCACCTGAACCAGTATAAACCTTGTGTCTCTTTGCATCACCATCCGGGATTAGGGGCACGCAGTACATTTTCACTAGTTGGTTGAGGGCCTGCCGGTCCAAAACACCGATTGTTTCCCTAGAGTATTTTAGGATGTTGGTCGGCGGTCGATACCACGGTGGGAAGATGGCCGTTGAGGATGTGTTCGCCAAAGACCTAAGGTCCCAACAAGTCAGGGCTTGGGGTTTGATCCTCACCGCTGTCGTAGTGTCTGCCACGATGAGGGTGGTAGCTGTGGCTAGACTCCTCCCTCGCATCGTCATGGGTACGCCTATGGGCATCAAGGGTGTTGAACACGTCATGGTAGAGGTTGAGACGCTCATGCACCGGGATCGCGGTGCGCAGCCTACCGCCTTGTTGCGCATGGTGGACTGACACATCCTTATTAGGTCACACTGAGGGTGTGCACTGGCTGGCGTCAAGCTCACATCATCAGGACAGCGAGCTCTCAGCCTGCTGCGCCACCGCACACTCGAGTAGTGTGCGGATCTCGTGAGGGGCCCGACGATCTTTGGGCATCATAGGCCCTGGAAGCCCCCAGAGCAAGGCCGCCACAGCGGCAATGTTCTGGCTTGCCCGGGTGACGTGCGGGAGGGCTTTGTCGTCCTCGATGATCCTCCGGTTCACATCATGGGACACGGCGTGCGCACGCCCACCATCTCTATGACGTTCGATCCCTCGCTCGAGCTCTGTGCGTTCTTGCTTGAGTTGGAGTTGTGCTTTCTCAAGTTCTTGGCGCTGGGCCTTCAGCTGCTCTACCCACAGGCGAGGTGGGGCCCCTGCATCCTCCTCGACCTCGTCATCAAGGTCGTTTGTTGAGGTAGCCTCTCCCTCATAGATGCTTTCGATGTATGCCTCGAGGGTACCTGCCATGAAACATTCACAAGAGGGGTGATGGCTCCCTCTGCTAGAGTCAGAGTTAGAGGGCGACTCCGATTCTCCCGCGAGGAGGTCATGGAAAGATTCTGTGACATATTCGGTCATCCCCACACTCATCGTTCATAGGGGATGGGGCGTGTGTTGCGCCACAAGGTGGCCAATGGTCTCTGCGGCGTTACGCAGACTGAGTGGGAGCGCTGTCGGGGTGCTCCAGATGAGGTATTCTGGGGAGAGCGGCTCTCCCCCGGCAAGCTACGTCATGATGTTGGCGAACGAGAAGGTGAGGCGGCCTAGGTCCTTCTGGGATGGTCGGGGTCCTAGGAAGGTGCTGAGCTGGCGCTCTAACCTCCTGTAATCCAAGCCGAGGAGCTAGTCGCTCCTGGGGGCACGAGCCTTTGGTGCGTGCAGCTGTAGCTCCTCAAGCGCATTGGCAATCACATCAAGGCCGGCGGAGTGGAGAGGTTGGACAGCGATGAGAGCCTGCACCAACTCTTCCTCTGTCATGATGATGAAGTCTAGGTTCCCAAAATGCACGTGTATGCCTGGGACCCAGCTGACACCATGACTAGCCATCCGAGGCTTGATGTGGACGTCGAGACGCACAAAAAGGCCCCTGCGTGGCGCACCAACTATCGGTGTTTTCAAACCACCGAGTAAATTTATATTTGCACGCCTGGCTTGGATGGTGTACTCGGAGGACACAAGGGTTTATACTAGTTCGGGCAGAACGTCCCTATGTCCAGTTTGCTGCTGCTTGTGTTATCGGCACTTGGTTTGCAGTAGGGATTACAAACAGGCGAGAGAGTGAAAGGATCCCAAGTCTCTGGTGAAAGGAGTGAACGGATGCAGAGAGCTCGATCGCTGCTCAGCCGTGTGCTTGTGTCATGCTCTTGTGTTTTTATCTCGTGGTTTGGTCTCATGCGGATCTGGATCCCCCTTTCATGGGGCGCCCTTCTTCCCCTTTTATTGGCGAAGGGAAAGCGCGAGTTACAGTGGAGGAAAAGGAGAAGAACGAGAGAGAGAAGAAGGCTTTCAGGATCGCCGGGTCCTTCTCCTTCATGCGGGTCCCGCTGATCCTTTAGATGTCAACAGGGACGGCTCCACGTCGTGGCCCTGTACATCACTGGCGCCATGCGTAGGCGTCATCCGCCGATCATGGCGTTCCATTCCGTCCCAACGGGTGTCGTGGTGAACTGACGCGCCTGTCAGCGTTCGTACAAGGGTTAGGCAGAACAGCACTGGCACGCCCGACGCTGTTCTTTATATGAATCATCAGGTATGGCCTGTCATGGCCACGAGTTACATCGAGGCGTGCCAGTCTCTTCCCTGATGTCAGAGTTTTGACACAGACCCATACGCTTGGACTTGGAGTGGTTGGTGGCGGTATGGGTCCCCGTCGGACGAGACGGAACCCGCTCCTTGGGGTCGGGCGAGACGGAGCGCGAACCCAATGGGTCAGTTGAGACGGAGCCCGCACCCGAGGGGTCGGACGAGACGGAGCACGAACCCAAGGGTTCGGGCGAGACGGAGTCCGCTCCCAAGGGTTCGTGCGAGACGGAGCCCGAACCTTGGTCAGGCGAGACGGAGCCCGTGGCCTTGGGATCGGGTGAGACGGAGCCCACGTCCTTAGGGTTGGGCGAGACGGAGCCCGCACCCAAAGGGTCGGGCGAGACAGAGCCCGCGGCCTTGGGGTCGGATGAGATGGAGCCCGCACCCAAGGGGTCGGGCGAGACGGAGCCCCACCCAAGAGGTCGGGCGAGATGGATCACACGGCCTTGGGCGAGACCCCCGCGGCCTTGAGGTCGGACGAGACCTTTTAATACGTCTTGCTCCATCTGAGAAAGTCAACGTGGGCACTAACTTCCTTGCTTTGGGTATCCCTAATATCGATACCCGACACGTACTTATCCTTTTGCTCGGAAAAGTCAGCTAGCACATGTAATGTGTCTTGCCAAATTAAAGAACACTTATCTTCCGTTCAAATGTGAAGCAGTTCAAGATCCGAGCCCGTTATATTATAAATGACTGGGATTAGGATCCATGGTTTAGGGGTTGGAGTTGAGGATTTAAGCTGAGGTGACAAATTTAGGTCTGCAATATTGTAAAGACTAGAATGCCAATTATTCAATGTAACATTATCTAGCCATTTTTTCCTCCCAGCTGTAATCTGTCTTAACAATGAAGGATATGCTTCACATTTATAATTTGTTTTGCAGTTAGCTTCACATTTATAATGCTTGGTTATCACTCAATTTACACTAAAGGTTTAGACACTATGTCAACCTATTGTTGTAATGCTGTTAAAAAACTAAAGTTTGATAAATAAATTTAATTAGGATAAAACTAAAGTGAGGCTTGCTAGTTCACTTACACACCGTTCTAAAACTCGATGACACGCCTGAAACTGAAGATGATGATTAGTGCCGAAAATGGGATGATAGGTATCTGCAGTTATATTACCAAATGAAGCATTTCCCATGACATCAATCATGTCATGTCTCATACGTGAACCCTCACTCGCGTGCTGCTTTTCCATCATCCTGGAGTCGTTGGGCCTCGTCATCGAGCCATTGAACGGGCCGGCACCGCTGCTCGCCATCGCCATGGATCGCCATCGCTAAGAGACCTACTACACGCTGCTTTTCATGAGGCGGAGGCTATACTAGCTAGGGACTAGGGCCTGGAAGTTGGAAGTTTCGCTGAGGAGATGTCAGACAAGTTCGTAAAAGTGACCACCGAAATCTGAGATTCGATCCTTCTTCCGGCTCCGGTGGCCGGCCAGGCACTGGCACACACACAAAGAACACGATGTGTCATGGGGTCCAATCCGGTGGTCCATTGGATTGGTTCGGTGACGCTGAAACCAAGCGTATGTGCCACCAGCAAGTTGGCACAATAATTCCCCATTTTGCTAGTACATTTGGAGACCTTTCGCCACTGTCACTGTCGATTTGGTCATGAGTCGGGGTACAACGATCACTTCCTCCATGTCCGTCCGTCTGACCGTCTCCTGGAAGAGGGATCGCCTGTGCAGAGCCAAAAAAGATACTCGCTCAGTCCCTAAATAAATATCGGTCATTTTTGCTTTCCCGATAAACAACTTTGATAAAATATATATTAAAAAATATTAATATTTATGGTACATAATTAGAATCATTGAAAAAATCTTTAAATCTAGTTTTTTTATAAATTTATTTGAAAATACAAATGTTACACGCAATTTCTACAAATCGAGTTAAACTTGTGGCACGACCCCGGTCGTCGGGGTCGGGGTACTCTGCCGGTCTGGATGGTGTTTTCGTCGAGCCCCTTATCGTGGATCCTATCCCGTAGTGGGTGGGTTTGTGCAAGCGTCTAGTCGGACCGTATTTGAACGGTGGGTATCGTACCCGTCGCAACCGTGGTGCGGTGTTGTCTCGTCGGTGCGGCACGGCACAGGGATGGTGTCTGACCGGCCTCGACCCTTATGGGGTCAGTGCGGCATGCTTACTCTTGTCAGAGCGGGCGCGCCTAGCTGCGCTCGACCTCCCCCATCCCTTCCGGGAGTCGTGACGGGGAAAGGTCGTGCGCCTTGCGAGTGTCGCGTGACTAAGATGGGTGGAAGAGGTTGGGGCTGACCCTATCTTTAGCGCCAAGCCCGTTCTGCTCGGCTCTTGCTTGGCCTCGGTCGTTTGAGCCCATGCTAACTGTTGCGTTGCAGGCCACGCCACCTGCTAACTAATCGGTGCCTTGAGACACCATGGGGTTATGACCCCGACAGTAGCCCCCGAGTGTTTTTGCGATCATGAAGTGATCATGGAAACGCTGGTACACGCGTGCATTAGGTCGCGGGCTTGTGGTTGTGACCTATTCGAGCTTCGTCATTCGACTCCCCGTGGGCTAGTATGTTTAATGCGGTAGGTGGTCGATGAGCTTTGTCAGGACGCCCTGATGATGCGGTATGTGGCCGCCAAGCCTTGCCGTGTCATTGCACCATGCGTCGGGGTTCGCACCCCAGGCGGGATCGAGCGGTTATGTCGGCATTGTGTTGGTCTTGCCTTTAGGAAGGTCTTGTTTTTCCCGACTTTCTATGGGCATCTGTCATTGGTTCTGACCTCCCGTGGTGCGCCACGTGGCGCGGAGGCTTTAGGTTGTTCGGTCAGCCCTTGGGCCTATAAGTAGGTGTTTTTATTTCGTTCGGACCATTCGTGATTGTGGCCTCGTGTCATCTTAGATTTCCCCGAATGGCCGGGCTTTTGGGGAGATGATGAGGAACCAAGGGTTGTGCGTTCAGGGGGAACCGCATGGCTATAGTCGCGTACCTCGCGGGGAATTGCTCATGGTGGCCGGGAGCCAGCGTGGCATCCCCAACAATAGATGCTAGAAGGGATTTTGCAGGCAGGGAGGTGAGAGGCGACGAAGATGTTAGTTCCTCGTGAAATCATTGGGAACTTGACATCTTCTCCCCTCGCCATCCCTATCTTTTTTGGTCCATGGGCTATGGTAGCGCGATGAGATCCGCAAGACGTCTGCCTCCGCAGCCGGCAACCCGAGAGGCGCTCGCCGTCACCCATGGCGGTGTCTGGCGCTTTATGCCCCTTGTGCGGCATGGCCGCATCCACAATTATCAGGCGGTGAACGAAGGGAGATTCCTTTTCATTCACGCCTTGCAAGCGGTTTGCCCACTTCTGGTGTGTTGAGGATACTCGGATTCTATCAAATCCTTTCTCCTCGGGTTTCTCATGGTTGTTCTCATTAGCGCGGCGAGCCCCCAAGGTGGTGGGTCATGGTTGTGTTGTTGGCGCGAAGTCACCGAATAGGAAAGGTGTTCTTTTCGGGATTTTTCGAGGAGTCATTTCCCCGACCTCTCTTTAGATAGGTCTTGGGCCTTCTATTATGTTGCATGACCGAGCCATGATCAGGCTTTGGGCTCTACATTGCGCATCACCCCAGCCTGTTGCTTCGTTGATGTCTCTCGGAGAGGTCATGGACCCTTGACGATTTATGAGTCTCTGGAGTAGGCCTTAGGTCTGTGACCTAGGACGTAGGGAGGAGTTAGTCGTGGCTTGGCCCTGACTTCTTTCAGGGTCATGGGGACCCAACTCTAGTTTTCCCCTAGCATCCTTACCGACCACAAGAGGTCGAGTTGCCTGGCCGACCACGTGGTTTGAGCGATGCACCTCGTCGAGGTCTATGGGTAATTCGAGTGGGACCCGATATCCTCCCCAATCGATGTGGAGTTCGGCTGTGCCTCACGTGAGACGCCCCATAAATCATCGGTAGTCAATCCCGTTGGTCCCCAACTGCGTCCGTAGTGGCCAGTGGGCAAGATGCCTCCCCCTAGAGGGGGTCAACCCGAGAGACTTCGAAGCGGACGACTCAAACATAGGGAGAGATGGTCATGTGGCTCCGTACCACCAATTAGAGCCATGAGAGCCCATCTCCTCCCTGCCCCTATCCCTTTTGTGGCCACAAGCCCTTCTAAGGACTGGCCTGATAGAGAGTTTCCTAAGCACGACACGGGGTCATGGATGTGGAGGGCCGCTCAGCGTGTGAACCTAGGGGGCTGTCGACCTCCCCTAGCCATGTTGCATCTTAGCGGTGCCCTCTTGTAAATGGTTGTGCGCCATAAAACATGGGCGCATGAATCGAAAGATAATGAAAGATACGAAGCTTACTCGGGATACGCTACCGGATTGGCATCCACCGCTTGGCCTTTCATCTTACTGCTTCCCCTGCGCTACGAGAAGGTGGTTAGTAAATGGCGGAGTGTACGCGTGCATTTGATGTACCTCTTGTGACCGTTGCTGGGTCTTGTGTCGCCTAGAAGACTAAACCACCACATCTTCTGCCTCTTGATTGCGAGTGCGTCTTGAGGTTTGCGCCCGCCTTGAATGTCGACCGTCGTCTTCTCTGCCTTCATCTTCATGCCGCCTATTTAAGTTGAGGGAGAGGAGGGTAGTGCGCCTCATCCCCACTTCTCCCCTATCTTTTGAGTTTTCCCTAGCGTCCAACCTGAGTGAGAGAATGACTGTCTCCATCGGGCGTCATGGTTCGTGGTCTATTCCGATGGCTTCACCATAGCCAGGAGGGACCTTCGGAGATTGGGCTCCACCACACCTTGTTGGTGTTCGTCCTCCATGGGTGTTAGAGGAAGTTCCACGAAGATGGGGAGGAATGATGCCATGGGAGGCTCAGGCCCTGGGCTTCCCTATGGTTGGTGGGCACGTGGCTCCTAGCTCTAGGTCTGGGAGCATTCGAGCATCGACTCGGTGGCCTGCTCGCTGGCTCATCGCCAGGTGCTCCTCCCCTGCTCTACCGGAAGCGGCATCGGGGTAGTTTTTGGTGGGCTCCTCTTCCTCAGATGTTAGAGGGAGCTCCACGAGGTGGTCATCCCCGAGGCTTCTTTCGACAGTCCTCTCCTGCTCACGGTGTAGCTCCAAAGGTTAGAGACACCTTGTACAGGTTTCTTCGCTTCATGAGTGTCCATCACAAGCGGGAGGAGATTCGACGATTATTGTAACCTCAGGTTTGTCTAGTCCTGCAACATGCTAGAGTAGACATTTTTGTTCGTGGCTTTCGAAGTCGATGATCCTAACATTTAGGATAGTGTTGTAATTAGCAAATGTGTAAGCCCCCAAGGCTGTGATGTACTCATTGCCCTTTCTGATTTCCCTTTGTCATTTCCAATGTCAGTTGTTTGAATGACTTGTCTCGATGAGCCTTGGCATGAGGGATTTTTGCCCAAGCTATTTAATCTACGCGTAGTCGATCTTTGTGAATCGATTTGTTCGACTAGGCTCGTCGTTGAGCCATTATCGGGCTATGGGGGTTGAAAGGTCCTTGTGTGGTTTTGGTAACTGAGTGACAACCTAGGTGGACTAATTGTGTTTATATGAGATACATAGGTGATTAGTCCACAGGTACATATGTGTGAGCAACATATGCCATGAAGGTGAAAATGGCTTGGAGATGTTGCAAAGCTCACACATGTGATGATGAAGGAGCTCATTGCACATGAGACATGACATTGAGTCATGTGATCAAGGTGGAGAAGATCAAGACAAGACTTGGCTTGATGGACTGGTTGCAAGCGTGAAGGGCAAGTCAGAGGCTATAGAGCGATGGACCGCGTGGCGGTGAAGCTTGAGCAAGACTTGGCACCGATGGACGAAGGCAATGGTGAAAAGCAAGTGAAGTCATGATCGATGAACCAATATGATCATGTGATGATATGAAGTGGATCATATCATTGTTGATTGTGTTGGTGCATGTGTTGCATCGACATTGGAGGAGATGGAATGGAATGCGCAAGTCAAAGGTATAACCTAGGGCATTTCATTTAACCAGTCATAGGTGTGTAGAGAAGTTGATGACCGGGTTTAGGATAGATGGTCATACTATCAAGAGGGGCAAACTTGTTTGCATATCGGTCATCTAGTGCCACTCGAGTGATCTAACTTTGCATCGTCGCTAGGATTGAGTGGCGTGGCAAGTTGAGTGGCTAATCCTTTGAAAATAATTGTGAAAATGCTAACATAAATACACATAGTGGTGTACACTTGGTGGTGTTGGCACATATATAAAGGAGATGAAGTTGGAGTTGATGTGGATCAACTCGATGATGGAACAGAGGTGAGAAGGGTTTGAAACACCATCGGTGGAGTGTCCGCTCGTAGAGTGCGGATAGTCCGACGGTGCCACCAGCGCCCTATACAGAAAAGAGAGGGTCTCATAGAGTGGACCAGACACTAGTCATGTAGTGACCGGACGCTGGGTTCCAGCATCCGGTCAGTGATGGCAGACAGTGTGTAGGCGTCGGTCATCGACCGAACGCTAGCGCTGGAAGTAACCGGACGCTGACTGTGTGCATCCGGTCAAGGTGACATGTGATGACACAGGTAGAGCAGAGAAGCTAGAAGTGACTGGACGCCGGTGCTGCGTCCGATCATGACCGACCGGACGTGTCCGGTCATGTCCGGTACCTTACTGGAAACGACCAGACGCTGGGGTTGCTGTGTCCGGTCAGTTCAAGCTAGGGCGTTCGGTCGATAGATGACCATTGAGATCGGGCAAACAACGTTTGAAGAAGGGGACATGTGGCGTGCATCACACGACCAAACGCTGAGGTCCAGCGTCCGGTCGATCGGACCGGAGCGTCCGGTCGTCCCAATTTTTGCCCAGTGAAGGGGTAATGGCTCTATTTGTTCGTGGGGTTATAAATAGAAGCCATGGTCGGTCTTGGGCCGGTAGCTGAGCACACTAGAGCCTTGATGGCTTGTGTAGTAGTGCTTGGGAGCCCTCCATCTCACATACACTTGATAGTGATCAATCGATTGTGTGAGAGAGTGATTCTAGTGTGATTGCATCATGATGTTGCATCGAGTGGCACTAGGTGATCGAGTTGCAAGCCTATGGTGCTTGTTACTCTTGGAGGTTGCCACCTCCTAGACGGCTTGGTGGTGGTCTCCATCGAAGCCCGCAAGAAGCTTGTGTGGTGCTCCAAAGAAGAGCTTTGTGAGGGGCATTGTGCTCGCACCGCAGGAGCCGCGAAGAGCAACTCTAGTTGAGCGTGTCATTGAGCTACCCTCACTTTCAGGGTAGGTTCTTGCAGTGCCTGACATGTGGGCTTGGCAGGTGATGCCAATTAGCTGCCGAACCACCAAGTGAGCGGTCGACACAATGGGGATGTAGCGTGTTGGCAAACACGTGAACCTCGGGAGAAAAATCATCGTGTCAACCTTGTTCTTCCCGTTGGTTTGCATCCTCATTATACAAACTTGTAATTACTTTCATATACATTGTGCTTCTATAGTTGCTCTTGTAACTAGTTAGCTTGTGTAGCTTACTAGTTACCTTCTTGCTTGTGTAGCATAGAATTAGCTCCCTTGCGTGGCTAATTAGGTTTGTGTAACCTTGTTAGTCACTTTGCTTAGTTTGTGTAGCTAAGTATTTACGCTCTCTAATTTGGCATTGGTTGCCTTGTTATTGAGCATTGCTAGTGAGCTTAGTTGGCTTTGTGCTTTTGCTTACTAGCATGTGTAGGAGCTCCCTTGTTGCTTAAAGTACTAGTGACATAGGTTTGTGTGACCTTGCTCCTAGAATTGGTTAGGTGAGCTCTAGCTAGCCTGCCACCTTTGTTGCTTAATTAGTATCTTTAGAAGGTGCTAGAGAACATAGATAGAGGAGTGTAGTCTTGGCTAGACCGATAGTTCTAATTCCTCACTTATTTCGGTTAGCCAACACGATTAATTTTAGAAAGAACTATTCACCCCCCTCTAGTCCGCCATCTCGACCCTAAAAGTGGTATCGGAGCCCGGTCTCTCATTTGTGGTCTTCACTGACCTGAGAGGATGGCGGCTTATGGGCTAGATGTTGATTGTCCACACATTTTTTATGGCACACACTTTACACGTTGGAAAAATTGGATGATATGCAATTTTAAGTTTATTTGCCCTCAAATGTGGTGGATTGTAGATGTAGGCTTTTCTCATGTGTTGGATGAAGATAATCTAACTCAAGCACAAGAGAAATGCCTAGATCTCGACATCCAAGCTACTAACATCATGTATAGATCCTTGTATGATAACATCTTTGGAGAGATCATTGACATGAAGATCGCCCATGAGATTTGGAGTTATCTCAATGAGAAGTATGGGACGGTCTCTGATGATGATGATGAGCCCAAGAAGGAGACACATGAGTGTGTCGAGCATGATCACAATGTGGTGATTGAGAAAGATTGCTCCACCTCATGGTCTAGTGATGATGATAATGATCATATCACAAGATCACTTGACAAGATTGATGATGATGCCACAAGTGATGCCAATGATGATGCTACTCCATGCACACTTGATGGTGACAATGATGGATCATGCTCAGGGTATGAGAGTGATGTTTCTTCAAGCTCTCCAACTACATCACATTGCTTCATGTCACAAGGTGACACTAAGATATCTAATGCAAATGTGATTGATCTTGATTCTTATGAGGAGCTTCTAGATAGATATGGTTGCATGATCAAAGTTTTAGAAAAAGAGATGGCTAAAACTGAGAAATTGAAAAATGAAAACTCTTTTCTAAAGAACACATGTGAACAACAAAAGCATCTACTTTATGTTACTACTTGTTCACATGAGGAGCTAAAATTGGCTCATGAGGAACTTAGTGTTGCTCATGATAACTTGGTACAAGACCATGCTTTTCTCACTATGGAGATTTCTAATGGAAAAACTAAAACTAGTGAGAGCTCATCACATGGGTCAATTGATCAATCACATATTGTTGCTAACCCTTGTGATGTAGGCAAGAAGCATGTATCCACCTCCTATGATGATTTATTATAAATACCATGTTCTTCACAAATAGATGCTTGTTCTACTTCTATGTCTTGTGAGACTAACATTTTGAAGGAGAACATTGAGCTCAAAAGTGAAGTGAAGAAATTGAGCAACAAGTTAGAGAGGTACTACAACTCAAAAGTCACCTTTGAGCATATGTTGAAGACTCAAAGAAACTATGGTGACAAGTGTGGCCTTGGCTTTAAGAAGATGACAAAGGGTGAAAGAAAGAGAGAGAGAAAGATGAAGAAGCTACAACAAAGAAAGCTCTCTCATACCATGTGCTACCAGTGTCATGAAGCGGGACACCTTGCAAATGGTTGTCCTAACATTAAGAAGCTCAAGAATATAAAAGAAGAAGAGAGGCTAAAGCATGTCAAGTGCTTCAAGTGCCGCACTTGGGGTCATCTTACCTCAATGTGTCCAACCAAGCAATTGGTGAAGCAACAAGTGAAGCCTCAACTAAAGCCACAAGTTGAGCAAGAGAAGACACCCCAAGAGCAAATCAAGATCAACCATGAAGATGGTGGTGACCTAATGATGAAGAAGAGGAAAACAAGAAGGGGTGGAAAAGCAAGGCATCCAATGCAAACTCAAGATGCCAAGATGATGAGCAAGAATGAAGATGAGAAGAAAGATTATGCTCACATCAAGTGCTTCAAGTGTGGAAGTATGGGACACTTTACCTCTAAGTGTCCTACCAAGCTTGAGAAGATGGCTCAAGCAATCCATAAGAGGCAAGACAATGAGAAGCACCACATGAGCAAAGAAGAGAAGGCTCAAGCAAAGAGAAAGTGCTACTCATGCCGAAAAAGGGGACACATGGCACATTCATGTCCTCTAGGTGATATTTCTAAGCCTATTTCAATTATTGATAATAATGTGCTTAGAAAGGATGGTAATGGTACCTCTATGGTTGCTATTGCAAAACATCCCGCTACTCATACTAAGGTGTTGCCTAAGTATGTTGCTCCTAACTTGAGAGGACCTAAACTTGTTTGGATACCATCAAAAAGTGGATGATTGATTGTAGGTACCATCGGCATTGGAGACTTAATTCAATTGACTTCATATTGATCATCATATGTTGAGTCAAGATATGAAGCCTAGTGCACATCCAAACCCAACCCCAAGTGGAAATTGAGTGAAGTCCAAGTGCTATCAACATACAAGTGTTATAATTCAAGTTGTTGGTGATTCATTGGATATATTTGATGACTTGCAAATAATTGAGTTAAAGATTACTAGTTGGATGATCATGAGCTAACCAAGGTATATCTCTTGTTGATCATTTTATTTGGGTGCATATGAGTTGATTGAATTGGATAAATATACAATGTTGCTTGCTATGAGATGATTGAATGGATAATTGATTAGTAGTCAAGTTTGGATTAATTTGTGTTAAATAAGTTCATAAGATGACATTTAGTAAGTGGATTGAATGGATTTATGTCTTGTGAAAGTATTTAAACGAGTTAGTTTCAAGTTTGATTCATATTTGATGAAGTATAGCTCAAGTGATTGAAATCTGTCCTATATTGAAAATCTGAGTGAGCTGTGATCTTAGCCATGTTTGAGTAATCAAAACTTATTGGATTGGCATAAAAATTGGTGTACATGCTCTAGACTTATGGTATAAGATGCTGTAAAATTTTCATGAGAATTGGATAAGAAATGCTTCAGTTTTGGAGTGGATCTTATCAGCTATAGTGTAGCAGTCTTCAGCATATAGCAGTAGTGGAAGAATTGAAATCTGGTAGCAATCTAGAAGTCAAATGTAGCTCAAATTTTTACATCTACTAGATAACTTATTAATGCACACCTCCACCAAATTTCATGGTATTTGGATTTGTACTTTAGGAAATATGTGTATTCCTTTGAAGGGTACAAAATCTGTTAGAAAAGTGATAAATGTTGGATTGATTTAGAATCACTTTGATTGAAAAGTCCTCAAGTTGGAAACATGTTTAATAAGTAATTGAGGCACCTAAGTTTGGTTTTGAGATGATCTATAAGCATGACAAGAAAAGAGTACAAGGCTATTTGATTGTGGAGTGTACTTTGCACACATTCGGTACTCAAATTGAAAGATTAAGATCAAACTCAAGATGAAGTTGAAGTTTAAGTTCTAGTGACTATTGGAAATCATTTGGTAGAAAGAAAAGGACTTAAACAAGAAGAAAGAAAAGGACTTAAAGAAGGAATCAAGGTTACTCACCAAGTTAAGTTCATCACTTGGATCAATAAATCAAGTCATTTCAAGTGAGTATCAAGAATGATTCTTGGAGAGAGGTCACTTCTCCCTAGTGTAGGGGCTTGCTGCCTATGTGTAGGTGAACCAAGTGTGGTACTTGGAAGACTAACATAGAAGTGGTGATCCGAGGAACATTTGAGATGCTTAGTTGAAGCAATCAAAAGGGTTGATCAAGAAAAGCAAGCAACACCCAAAAGAGAGCTAGTCATGATATTTCAAGTGGTATTCTCAAATTGAAGCTCTCATGCAAGCAAAGATCAAAAGATAAAGCAAGCCAACCACAACAAGAAAGTGCACTTGATCATAAGTGGTATTCATTTCATATGGGTGAAGAATGGAATTCAAAAATAGTATCTATTGGTCTTCACCAAGCTTATAATTGGACTTCACATTGCTATTGGAGTAATGAATTGGAATCTATGTGACTATCCTCTACTTCAACATAGCAAAGGTATCATTGTAATGTGCATGATCATTTCATCCCTTACTAGTATGCGGTTAGTGCATATAGTACATGCTTCATAGGATCATGCATAACAAATGAAATGTTTAAATTCATAACCTACCACTATTGCTTGAATTATTACTTGATCTAGTGGTTAGTATATGAATTTGTTCATGAGCTAGTGATCCCAAGTACTTGATCTAGTTTGAATTGCTAACAAGTGACAAGTACAACATTGGCAAGATAACCCTTGCAAGAGGTGTGAAGAAGCTTGTCATTGGTTCAAACCAGACTTGAAAGCTTAGGCAAATCAATCTAATTCAAGTCAACCATAGAAGCTCATGATAGTGATAAGAGTATAAGCACAAGACAACAATGCAAATGGATATCTAGTTTGTTTCTTACAAGTGGTATCTAGACTCAAGTATTTCATCAAAAATCTACAAGTGATGTCTAGATCAACTCACAAGTGATATCCTATAAGTGGTACTCATGAAGATAGCAAATGTTCAAGAAATGGTTCTTATTGATAAATCCAACAAGTGGTTCCATACTAAAAGATTCTTTCAAGTGGTATCACATCTACACATGGTATCAATCATGCAAGACGACGGTTCCACAAGTGATCCTCAACTTTAAGTGATCATCAAATGAAGAATGCATCCCTCACCTACAAGAGCTCAAGTGTATCAAATGGATGACGGGAGGTGTCCCACAAATTGATCTAAAGATAAAAAATCTTATGTGTGGTATCTCAAGAAGCCCTACACAAGATACAAGTGGTACAAGTTACAAGTGGTATCTACAAGTGGTGTCATTCCAACAATCAAGTGATGTCCATAAAAATGCAAGATTCAAGCCTCAACCATCTACCCCAAATATATACCTTTGCATCAATGAGAAGCACACCTTTTATGGAAATTGATGACAAAGGGGGAGAGATTGTACAAAGATAGATTGAGATTGTATAAGGGAAAGAGATAAGAGATTGTACAAGGGGGAGAGATAAGATATAAAAGCTCAAAGAAGTAGAGGTTGGACAAGGACATGGACAAAGAGGGAGCAATATTGAAGAAAAGAGATGGATCAAAATTCTTGGACAAGAGAAGCACATAAGTAGGGGGAGCAAGCTCATGAACTTTGATTGATTGCATTTGATATGTGCATATTTATGTGCTTGCTTGAATTGCATAAGCTTTCAAATTCAATATGCATGCTTGTGTGGTGTATGCTAGTTGTAGAACTTGAATGATGATTTGATAACTAGCATACATAGGATGATAGCTAGACACTTGGTATGCTTTTCAAGTAATGCTAGTACATTGCTTTTAATGTTGATCTCACAAGGTATCTAGTGCTTTTTGTTTCCATGTGTTATCTAGCTAACCGTGGTGCTAAGGATGAACTTAAAGGTGCAACTCCGATTGGTATCACGCTTCAAAGGTTTACTCTATACACCTTAGCATCATTTAGTAGTAATTACTCTCCCACAATTTTAATCTATGCATATGTGCGAGCTTCAAATCAAACACTCTAGCACATATGTAGGGGGAGCTAATACTACCATCTCGGGTTTGTGGTACTTGTCCAAAATCATTTTCACATGGTAAAATTGCTTGGGCAAGCAACATGAATCCAAAAGAGCTTAATTTCCATATCTTTGTAGAGTTGTCATCAATTACTAAAAAGGGGGAGATTGAAAGGTCCTTGTGTGGTTTTGGTAATTGAGTGACAACCTAGGTGGACTAATTATGTTTATGTGAGATACATAGGTGATTAGTCCATAGGTACATATATGTGAGCAACATATGCCATGAAGGTGAAAATGGCTTGGAGATGTTGCAAAGCTCACACATGTGATGATGAAGGAGCTCATTGCACATGAGACATGACACTGAGTCATGTGATCAAGGTGGAGAAGATCAAGACAAGACTTGTCTTGATAGACCGGTTGCAAGCGTGAAGGATAAGTCAGAGGCTTTGGAGTGATGGACCGCGTGGCGGTGAAGCTTGAGCAAGACTTGGCGCCGATGGACGAAGGCAATGGTGAAAAGCAAGTGAAGTCATGATCGATGAACCAATATGATCATGTGATGATATGAAGTGGATCATATCATTGTTGATTGTGTTGGTGCATGTGTTGCATCGACATTGGAGGAGATGGAATGGAATGCGCAAGTCAAAGGTATAACCTAGGGCATTTCATTTCACTGGTCATAGGTGTGTAGAGAAGTTGATGACCGGGTTTAGGATAGACGGTCGTACTATCAAGAGGGGCAAACTTGTTTGCATATCGGTCATCTAGTGCCACTCGAGTGATCTAACTTTGCATTATCGCTAGGATTGAGTGGCGTGGCAAGTTGAGTGGCTAATCCTTTGAAAAATGATTGTGAAAATGCTAACACAAATACACATAGTGGTGTACACTTGGTGGTGTTGACACATTTATAAAGGAGATGAAGTTGGAGTTGATGTGGATCAACTCGGCGATGGAACAGAGGTGAGAAGGGTTTGAAACTCCATCGGCAGAGTGTCCGCACGTAGAATGCAAATAGTCCGACGGTGCCACCGGTGCCCTATACAGAAAAGAGAGGGTCTCACAGAGTGGACCGGACACTAGTCACATAATGACCTAACGCTGGGTTCCAGTGTTCGGTCAGTGATGGCAGACAGCGTGCAGGCGTCAGTCATCGACCAGACGCTGACTGTGTACGTCCGGTCAAGGTGACATGTGATGACGCAGGCAGAGCAGAGAAGCTGGAAGTGACTAGACACTGGTGCTGCATCCGATCATGACTGACGCGTCTAGTCATGTCTGGTACCTTACTAGAAATGACCGGACGCTAGGGTTGCTGCATCCGGTCAGTTCAAGCTAGGGCGTCCGGTCGACAGATGACCATTGAGATCGAGTGAACAACGTTTGAAGAAGGGGACACATGGCGTGCATCGCACGATCGGACGTTGAGGTCCAGCATCCGGTCGATCGGACCGGAGTGACCAGTCGTCCCAATTTTTGCCCAGTGAAGGGGTAACGACTCTATTTGTTTGTAGGGTTATAAATAGAAGCCATGGTCGTCGTTGGGCTGGTAGTTGAGCGCACTAGGGCCTTGGTGGCTTGTGTAGTAGTGCTTGGGAGCCCTCCATCTCACATACACTTGATAGTGATCATTCGATTGTGTGAGAGAGCGATTCTAGTGCGATTGCATCGTGAGGTTGCATCGAGTGGCACTAGATGATCAAGTTGTAAGCCAGTGGTGCTTGTTGCTCTTGGAGGTTGCCACCTCCTAGATGGCTTGGTGGTGGTCTCCATCGAAGCCCGCAAGAAGCTTGTGCGGTGCTCCAGAGAAGAGCTTTGTGAGGGGCATTGTGCTCGCCCCGTGGGAGCCGCGAAGAGCAACTCTAGTTGAGCGTGTCATTGAGCTACCCTCACTTTTGGGGTAGGTTCTTGCGGTGCCCGATGTGCGGGCTTGGCGGGTGATGCCAATTAGCCGTCGAACCACCAAGTGAGCGGTCGACACAACGGGGATGTAGCGTGTTGGCAAACATGTGAACCTCGGGAGAAAAATCATCGTGTCAACCTTGTTCTTCCTGTTGGTTTGCATCCTCATTACACAAGCTTGTAATTACTTTCATATACATTGTGCTTGTGTAGTTGCTCTTGTAACTAGTTAACTTGTGTAGCTTACTAGTTACCTTCTTGCTTGTGTAGCATAGAAGTAGCTCCCTTGCGTGGCTAATTAGGTTTGTGTAACCTTGTTAGTCACTTTGCTTAGTTTGTGTAGCTAAGTATTTATGCTCTCTAATTTGGCATTGGTTGCCTTGTTATTGAGCATTGCTAGTGAGCTTAGTTGGCTTTGTGCCTTTGCTTACTAGCATGTGTAGGAGCTCCCTTGTTGCTTAAAGTACTAGTGGCATAGGTTTGTGTGATCTTGCTCTTAGAATTGGTTAGGTGAGCTCTAGCTAGCTCGGCACCTTTGTTGCTTAATTAGTATCTTTGGAAGGTGCTTGAGAACATAGATAGAGGGGTGTAGTCTTGGCTAGACTGATAGTTCTAATTCCGCACTTGTTTCGGTTAGCCGACGCGATTAATTTTAGAAAGGACTATTCACCCCCCCCTCTAGTCCACCATCTCGACCCTATAGGGGTTCGTGCCCGTGCGCCATGGCGTGCTCTACCGCAATCGAGAGGGGCGACATGTTTGTTCGCTTCCCGCTGGGCCTCCCTCTAGGGGAGCGGTTTGCCATGGACCTAGGTGGAGTGGCCCTGATACACCGTTCGAGTGTGCGCTGAGACGCCCAGTGTTCTTGTGCGGGTCATGCTTCCTTGGGCCTCAGGGAGTTTTCGACGGTTTCGTTTGGCTGGATGATGTGCCTGCCATGGTCGTTTGGGCAAGCGCGAGTGCTCCGCATGCAAGTCATTCTTGCCGTTATGGCCCTCATCGAGCTTGTTGCTTAGGATCTTTTCCCTTAGCCGTGTGACCTTCATGTGCGAGTTCTAGCCTAGGGTTTGGTCTGCAAGGCTGAACGTTGTGCGGCCCAACATCATGGTCAAGGTGTTAGGGAATAGCTTTCTATTTTGGCTCGTTGTGGGTATGCACGAAGGGGCTCAAAGCAGGTCTCCCATCCGGTGATGGATGATGTTCGAGCTCTTCACGCATAATGCGCGACCAGCGCATTCACTTGTGTCGTTGTTCTTTCGCTTGCTTTCCGTTTGAGATGGAATGTGCTTCTCCCCGCAGTCCTATGTTTGTGGACGCATTTTTTACCCTGGGGGCTAGCCCATGAGGCTAAAACCGTGCATAGTCCATTAAAGTGGTAGAGTGGCGAGGGATGATAGCAGATCTAGTACAATGTGAGAAGAAAGCGAGAGGTCGATATTAGTTCTCTTTCCCTTCGCTCATTTGGACCTAAACGAATGGGTTTCCCATTTCCTCTCAGGCTCATGCGTAGGTGCTTGGCCTCGCCTAGGAGCTGGTCCATTGGGTTGGCTAGGGTAGCCTGATCATGAGGTCGAGACGTGGGTTGCTGGCTCATCGTGGCACTGGGAGCAGTTGCAAGGCGCTCGGTATGGGGTTGCTAGGATGGTGACAAGCAGTGCTACGTCATGGAGCATGCATATGCGTTCTTGTGCATGGCCTCCATGAGCAGGTCATGTCCGACTGCTAGCACGAGTCAGATTGGGTTGCTCAGGAACCTTAGCGATTTCAAGGTGAGGTGTGTGGGCACACCGTTTTGTAGCTTGCTCCATGGGTTGGTCATGGTGTTATGGAGCTAAGGGTGCACCTATATGTGTAAGTGGATGTGTCTAGGTAGAGCAGCTAGAGCTAGAGATAACGTTACTAACCGATGTGTTAGAAGCCGTTGTGGATCTGGTCATCATAACTCGGGGCGCATTGAGCCCCCGAGCATCTATTCGTGGTGGAGTTGCTGCTCGAGGTGCTATGAACTCCCAAGCACTTGCTTGCGCTGGAGCTATCATGGTCCCTAGGCCGCAAGCCAACGAGGTCACTTCTCCACCGCTCTGAGCAGCCATAGCTGGCGAGGATCGACCCCTTGGGCCACCTTGGGTCGTTCCTTGCTGGCTCAATATCCTCGATGGGCCCATGAGCCCCCGAGGATGGCCTCTTCGTGTTTGGCTTGTTGTATGTTCTGATTAGGAGGGCTCGTGCATACTGGTGCCTGAGTCCTCCTGGCATGATGACATCGGTGTCATAGCGCCTTTGGCTCCGTGAGCGGTTGCTGCTCCCAACATGGTGTTGTTGTGACCTATTGCTATGGGGGCTAGCCTCGAACACGGCACAGTCTGGTCCGCTCATCGCAACGCATGGCGTGCTAGGGAGCCCACTTCCTTGGATGCATGCACCTCCATGCAACAGGTGGTAGCCCATGAAGTCATGTCGTGCGGCTTGCCCGCTATGTAGGATTGGATCCTGGTCCTAGGCTTGATCTTGTGTGGCCCGATGCTGGTTAGACACTTGACCGCTAATAGCGACACCACGTGGTGGCGGGTAGTTTCGTTGTTCATGAAACATCCTGGTTCATTGTGTTTCGCTGGCGATGACGCTGCCCGAGGCGTGATTCTATCGTAGGGTCTAGTTTTACCACGCGGCAAGCCTAGATAGGGTATGAGCGGATGACAGGCGTTGCCCGATTAGTTCGGATGATCTCATGGTTCTATAAAAAGATGTGGCCTCCATGGGCCATTCCTTGGGTGAGATCACCGTGAGCCATGGCCGTCTGGCTTCCCGGGTGGAAGTCTCGGCTATGGCCAATAATGAGAGAGGGCACTGGGCCCCTCATGCAGGTGCACTAGGGGATGTAGCCCCCGAGGATAGTTCTAAGAGTGTGTCCGCCGTGGACCATAGGATCCAGACCTACGGGATAGAGGTCTGGGTTGCAACTGAGGGCAGACGCGGGCGTTGGCCCTTTGGTGTGGTTAACTGTGTGGTTTCCCAAAAGGATGTGGCTAGTTGGGTACATTCCCTGGGATAGTTTATTGCGAGTCACGGGCCTTTGATTTCTTGAACGGGAGGCCTAGCCACGACCGGTGGTGTGTGAGGGTACTGGCCCCTCTGGGTAGGTGAACTCTAGGATGCTGCCACCGAAGGCAGTTCTGAGAGTGTGTCCGCTGTGGGTTACATGTCCTAGATCTCTATGGCAGAGGTTTGGGTCATAGCAGCGGGTAGTCGTGGGTGCTGGCCTTTTGATGCTAGTGAACTCATAGTTTTTGCGATGGATGTGGCCGCCATGGTCCCTTCCACTAGCGAGTCCACCGACAGTGTGAGGAGCCATCGCTTCTTTCTCAATAAATGAGAGTGCGCGACTATCCCCTACTTGGCGCGCCAACTGTCAGTGTTTTGTAAACTAGACTAGTAAACTTATACGATTGTTGCGCTACTCTAGGAAGATGATGGTAGCATCCAATAGACACAAGGATTTATACTGGTTTAGTCTAGAGCCCTACGTCTAGTCTCAGAGATGATTGAGTGCGTGTTCCTCGCTTGAATGCTCTAAAGTTCTTACAATGGGGGTGCAAGAAAGCTGGAAGAGATGGAAGGACCTATGCTAGGTGAAGGGCTACCCGAAGAGAAGATCCAGGAGCCCTACTACAATGGTGAATGAGTGGAATGGTACAGGATGTGAACCATGTTGCCTTGGTGGTCCTTATATAGAGTTCGGGGCTAGGGCTTGTACAAAGAGGGGGTTCTCGCGACCGAAGGGTCAAGAGCCTAAGGGAGGTCCTAGCTAACTTGGCTTGCAAGCTACGCTGTCTTCTGGTGCATGTTCGATCATGGCAATCATCATGGTCTTCTACCCACGCTGCGGCAGGGTGTGATGTGGCACTATTATGCCAACCATGGCGGTACTGTAGCCTTGACAGTGGTTCATCAGCCATCCCATGCAACATGGTGTCTATTGTGTCCTTTGTCATCATCTCCTGGTTCCCAAGGGCATTGTACCTAAAGTAGGTAGCTGCCCTAGGTCATCGATCGCTTGGTCACTTTGTGGGGCTGAGGGCCATGACCCCGATCATCGAGGTTGAGGCACTCTACCAGTCTGGATAGCCTTTTTGTTGAGCCCCTTATCGTGAATCCCATCCCACAGTGGGTGGGTTCGTTCCAGCGTCTAGTCGGTCTGTATTTAGACAGTGGGTATCGTACCCATTGCCACCGTGGTAGTGTTGTCTTATCGGTGCATCATGGCATAGGGATGGTGTCTGACCGGACCGAGGTGACTGTTGTCCCCTCAGTCCTTGCGGGGTCAGTGTGGCATGCTTGCTCTTGTCAGAGTAGGAGTGCCTAGCTATGCTCGACCTCCCCCCATCCCTACCGAGGGTCGTGACAAGGAGAGGTTGTGCACCTTGCGTGTGCCATGTGACTAAGGCGAGTGGAAGGGGTCAGGCCTGATCCCATCTTGGCTCTTGCTTGGCCTCAGTCATTTGGACCCTTAGCGACTATTGCGTTGTAGGCCACTCGTCTGCTAACTAATCGGTGCCTTGAGACACTCGGGGTTATGACCCCAACACAAATGTTGCACGTATTTTTAATAAATCGAGTCAAACTTTTGGCAGGGAACCATGGCGGCAATTAATCGGGGAGAGAGGGAGTACGACACAATAGAGCTACGGATATGGGTGTTGGCCATGTATTCTAGTCGAAAGGTGATGGTGAGCCCAATACGGGGTACCCTCTTCACACTAGGCCAGGCCTTATCACCTTTGCCCACTTAGAGAATTTTTTTATTTTTAACACTTTTTGTAAACTAATTTTAAATCTAACACTATTTTAATTTTTTTTCCAAAACTAACACTTTTGGCCACACCTATTTTCCTAGCGCAGCGAAACACCTGTGCCATGCCATGCATGGTGGTGCGGCAAGAGGGATGAAGTGGCGATGACCGAGGCGCTGATCAGTGATGTGATAGGGTCTGCCGCGCCACCAATCTTGCCGCGATAATGACGTGCCCTGATCGATGGCGTGGTAGAGCTAGCTAAAAGGGCCACGGCCTAGTCCCCCTACCTTCGTGCCTTCACCTGCCTGGCCGCCACTACCAAGTGTTGTCGGCGCCCAGCCCTCTGTTGTCGCCTCCCTTCCTCCCTTCCCTTCCATTCCCTGGCTGCCTCCCTCCCTCCTCGGCCTCATTCAAGGTAATGGTGCTCGGTGTGTGGTAGTGGTGGGCCATACCTAGGCCACATCCTATCTGACTAGGCTCCGTTTCATTGGGCAGGGTGCATCCCATCGGTCAGGAGCCATCCCGTCATTTCCCATCCATATTGAATGGGGGAAGGGAGAGGGTTTTTGCCCCAATCCTTTGCCCTTCTTCAACTGCTGCATCTCCTCCTTAAATAGGGGGAGGGAGAGGGAAAGGAGAACTCATAGACCTGTTCATGATTTTAGAGCACAATGTTGAGCTAGAGGTCATCCAACGTAGATAAGGTGGTGCTGGCCACCTTCATCGAGAAGGGGCCACTTTTGTCAAAGGAGGTGGCGCACTAGAGGGTACTGCACATCATCGGCTTCATCATCATCTGCAAGGCTTTCATCGAGATGGAGCTACATGTGGACTCCTTCTAGTGAATCTTCTCTGAGCGAGTCTTGTCGGAGGGGAAGATGCTCAGGACTATGCTAGTGGGGGTTTTGCCCTTGTAGCTGCTCAGGTTGGCCAGTTCATAAAGTTTGATGAGACATCCTCTAGCCATGGCGGTCATACTTCGGTGGGTAATGTCCCTGCCCAGGAGCTGCCTCGACTTCATGAGAAAGTCTTGAGCTCCATGCTCTTCTGCTGAGCATCTATGGGTGCAACTCCCTTGAGGTACCCATTGCGCTCGCCGAAGTCAAGGAAGTGGAATCGGGCAAGGCCCTTGTGGTGGTGGTTAAGTCTGGCGGTACGTGTCGTGGCCTCTCCTTTAGCATCAACCGATGCCACCAAGCAGCCATAGTAGCATTTGGGGTAGAAGTAGTCAGCAAATGTAACTATTAAGTTCATGGGGGATCCCCCGTGTGAATAGTTTTTGTATCAATGAATATATTAGTTCTGCTTTGTGATAGAATCACTATCCGTTCCTTGTTTTTTATCCTAGCATAGCTTTGTTTTTATCCTTTCTTTTTCACACCTGCCTGTTCGTTCTATAGGCTACAACTTTAAGAACCCAGGCGTGGCCCATGAGGCTCAGCTGCTCGTAACCGTAGGTCGTGGTGGGGTGCGCTCGGTCGGGAGTAAAAACAAAGTCATGTAGGGTAATCGAAGGAATAGAATGCCCTTTTGTTCGGGCAATGCCCTTTCATTTGGGTGAAAAGTTTTTACCATTTAATATTAAAAAAGAGGTAGTATTTAGTATTATACCCTTATGGAGCCCTCGAGCGACCCGGACATAAGTGTTCAGGCTGGGGTGCTTTATAGGAGCAAGTGTTGAATAAAAGCAGTAAGACCCAATTTAGGGGAAAACGACGTAGCTGTTCAATGTTTCAAGTGTTGGTGAGAACATTGCTGTTGTCGTCCTTCAGTCGGTAGGCGCCCGGTCGGATCACCTCGGTCACCATATAGGGACCTTCCCATGGTGGAGATAGTTTGTGTTTCTTCTTCATTGATTGGGTCCTCCAGAGTACGAGATCACCGAATTTGAGGATTCCCCCCTGATCTTCCTTTCATGGTACCTGCAAAGAGTTTGCTGGTAGCGAGTGGAGCAGATGATGGTCGTCTCGCAGGCCTCCTTGAGCAGGTCGACTGCGTCTTGCTGAGCCTTCGCGGCTCGGTCATAGTCAAAAGCCTTCACTCTTGGGGCGTCATGGTAGAGGTTGGAGGGCAGCACTACTTTAGCTCCGTAGGCTAGGAAGAAGGGTGCGAACCCTATGGATCGGTTCAGGGTCATTCTTAGGCTCTAGAGGATCACTGGGACCTCTTCAACCCATCGCTCGACATACTTGTTGAGTCGGTCGAAAATGTGTGGCTTAAGTCCTTGGAGGACCATGCCATTGGCACGCTCGACCTGACCATTAGTACGTGGATGTCCGATCAAGGCCTAGTCGATCCTGATGCCGTATCCATCACTAAAGTCTAGGAACTTCTTCCCGGTGATGTTAGTCCCATGGTCAGTGATGATACAGTTAGGAACACCGAACCGGTAGATGATGTCGAGAGAATTTGACCACCTCTTCTGAGTGGATGTTGGTGATGGTCTTAGCCTCTATCCACTTGTTGAACTTTTCAACCGCTATGAGCAAGTGAGTGAAGTCACCCAGGCCCTTTTTGAGGGGTCCTACCATGTCGAGGCCCTAGACCATGAACGGCCAGGTGATGGGGATGGTTTGAAGCTCCTATGTCGGCAAATGAGTTTACCGAGTGTAGAATTGGCATCCCTCACACCTACGGATGATCTCCTCTGCATCTTGTAGTGCGGTGGGCTAGCAAAAACCTAGGTGAAAGGCTTTTCTGACCAGCGACCTTAGGGCTGTGTGATGTCTGTAGATTCTGGCATAGACCTCAAGAAGGTGCTACTTCCCCTGGTTGGTAGGGATGCACTTCATGAGCACCCCCGATGGACTCTGTTTGTAGAGTTTGTCACCAAGCATGATGAAGGTATTGGCACATCAAGCGATCTATCAGGCTTTAGTCCTTTTGGGTGGGAGAACCTCCTCAAGGAGGTAGGTGAGTAGTGGTGCTCGCCAGTTGGTTTGATCGAGTGCCAACACGGCGACATCGACGGGCAACATCATCATGGAGGCATTGGGGTCGGAGCCCCCGAGCGCTGGCTTGGTGTCAGAGTTGGAGCCCTCAGGCGCTAGGTTGGCATCGGGGTGTGTCTGGCTCAGACCTTCTAGGATGTGGGCAGATGGCTCATGGAGATCATTGACGAAGATCCCGCTTGGAGATGGATCCCGCCTGGCGGCCAATTTTGCAAGAAAATCGGCGGCAGCATTGTCCTTTTGGGGGACGTGATGCAGCTTGATCCCCTAGAATTTGTCCTTGAGCTTACGCACCTTCTAGCAGTATGCTGCCATGAGGGGGTTTTGGTAGGAGGACTCCTTCATGACTTGGTCAACGACCAACTCCGAGTCGCCACAGACGTAGAGTCATGTAGCATCGAGCTTGATGGTGATACGCAACCCATTGATGAGGGCTTCGTATTTTGCGGCATTGTTTGAGGCCGACAAATGGAGGTGGATGGCGTAGCAGAGCCTACTCCCATTCAGGGAGATCAGAACCACTCTAGCCCCCAAGCTGGGCGCCATTACGGACCCATCGAAGTACATTGTCTAGTACTCGTGGGGGATGTCCGGGTTGGTAGCTGGACCTTCATCCATTCGGCGACAAAATTCATGAGAGCCTAAGACTTAATAGTGGTATGGGGGATATACCTAATGTCATGGCCCATGAGTTCGAGTGCCCACTTGGAGATTTGTCCTGCGGCATCGCGGTTGCGGACGATGTCTTTGAGAGCATATGAAGTGATGACCGTGACTTCATGGTCAGTGAAGTAATGCAGGAGCCTTTGGGTCACCATTAGCACGGCATATAGGAGTTTCTACACCTAGGGGTACTAGACCTTGGGGTTGGTGAGTACCTCCCCAACGAAGTATATGGGTCGCTGGACCTTAAGGTGGTGTCCCAACTCCTCCCTTTCGACGACCAGGGCGGCGCTCACCACATGGTTGCGCGCTGCGACATAGAGGAGGAGGGGTTCTCCCCATTTGGGAGCGATGAGGATTGGGGCCAACATCAATGATGCTTTGAGGCTCTCTAGAGCCTACTGAGCTTCCTCAGTCTAGACAAAGGCATCCATCTTTTTGAGAAGCTTGTAGAGTGGCATCCCCCATTCATTGAGCTAGGAGATGAATCGGCTCAGGGCAGCTAGACAATCGGTGAGCCTTTATATGCCCTTGACGTTATGTATAGGGCCCATGTTGGAGATGGCCATGGTTTTTTTAGGGTTGGCCTTGATGCCGTGCTTGGACATAATGTATCCATGTAGCTTTCCCTTCGAAACCCTAAAAACACATTTTTTGGGATTCAGCTTGATGTTAAACCTTTGGAGGTTCACGAATGTTGCGGCCAAGTTTGCGGTCAGGTCGCAAGCTTGAGCTATTTTGACCACTATGTCATCAACATAGACGGCGATGGTTGGTTTTGGCCGATTGACTTGATCAGGTTGGTTGAGCGGGTCGATCTGATCGGTGAAGCATTGCTGCATGCACCGCTAATAAGTGGCGCCAGCGTTATTTAGGCCAAAAGACATGGTTACATAGTAGTACAAACCATACGGGGTGATGAACAAGGTTACGAGCTGATCGGACTCTTTCATCGTGATCTGGTGATAGCCTGAGTAGGCATCCAAAAAAAATAGAGGATCTCACATCCCGAGGTGGAGTCGACTATCTGGTCTATGCACGGCAAAGAAAAGTGATCCTTTGTTCATGCTTTGTTGAGGCCAGTATAATCAACGCATATTCTCTATTTCCTAAACTTCTTTTTAACAAGAATAGGGTTGGCAAGCCAGTCGGAGTGGAATACCTCTCTGATGAATCTGGCTGCCAAGAGTTTGGTGATCTCTTTGCCTATGGCCCTGCGTCTTTTGTTGTCAAAGCGACACAAGCGCTGCTTAGCGGGCTTTGAACCTAGGATGAGGTGTAGTGCATGCTCGATGATGTCCCATAGTATGCTTGGCATGTTAGATGGCTTCCATGTGAAGACATCACGATTGGCGTGCAGGAAGTCAACGTGCTTGCATTCCTATTTGGCCGGGAGCTGGGTCCTGATCCGCACCATCTTGGTTGGGTCAGTGGGGTCGATCCCCACTGCCTTGGTTTCCTTGAGTGGGCGAAAGGTCATTGAGGAGGTTGGTTTGTTGCAGTCAGGGACTACTAGGGTCGACGACTCCCCGAGCCGCGGGAGCTCAGATGAGTTGATGACCGTGGTGGCGAGCTCAAAATGCTCACAGTCGTACGTGAAGGCATGCGAGAAGGCGCTGCCCACAGTGATGACACCATTTGGTCCCGGTATCTTCAGCTTGAGGTAGGTGTAGTTGGGGATCGCCATGAATTTGGTGTAGCATGGCCACCCCAAGATGGCATGGTAGGACCTTGGGAAGTCCACCACTTTGAAGGTGAGGACCTCCGAGTGGAAGTTGGCTCAGTTGCCAAATGTTACGGGTAGGTCGATCTGCCCGAGTGGGTACGCCTATGCTCCCAAGATCATGCCATGGAAGGGAGAGCCCGCTGGGTGGACTTCCAACCAGGGGATGCACATGGCGTCGAGGGTGTCGACATAGAGGATGTTGAGGCCGCTGCCTCTGTCCATCAGCACCTTGGTGAGGTGCTTCTTACGGACGATGGGGTTGATGATGAGTGGGTAGCGTCCTAGTCTAGCAACGTGGGAGGGATGGTCCCTCTAATCGAAGGTGATCAGAGATTCTAACCAGCTAAGGAAGGAGGGGACGGCCGTCTTGGCAGTGCATGCCTCTCTGTAGCGTACCTTGTGCTGGCGCTTAGAGCAAATGGTGTTAGATCCCCCAAAGATCATGATGCATTCCTCAGGGTCGGGGAAGCTATGCTCGTCCTTACCTATCATGCCTCCTTTCTTGGCTGCCGCCTCTTTGCCATCTCCTTCTTTCAGCCCGGCGGCCTATCACAGGAAACATTTGAGGAGCTCGCAGACCTTGTAGAGGTGTTTGATGGGGTAGGCGTGGTTGGTGTATGAGCTATCCATGAGCTTGTTGAAGTGGTTAGGTAGGCCCTACTAGGGCTTCTTGCCCATGCGATCAGCTACGACGACCAACGCGATGTTGGCCGGTCGGTGCCGATCCTTTTTGTTCTTCTTGCCCCTCCACGTGGAGGGGCCCTCGCGCTTGGTCCTCGCGCTTGGCCTTGCCTTTGTCCCAGCCTCCGTTGAAGACTGCTCCAACCGCCTCCTCACCGGAGGCATGGTTCATGGCAACGTCGAGTAGGTCACGGGTGGTATGGGGCTTTAGGTAGCCAAGCTTGTGGATTAGGGACTCATAGGTTGTCCCAGAGAGGAATGCACTGATGATGTCTGCATCGATGACATCAGGGAGGGAGTTGCATCATTAGGAGAACCTATGGATGTAATCCTGTAGGGACTCATTGGGCTCTTGCTGGTAGCTCTTGAGATCCTAGGAGTTCCTAGGGCAGACATACATCCCCTGGAACTTCCCGATGAAGACCCTCTTGAGGTCTGCCTAGTCATGGATGTTGTCATGTGGGAGGAATTCAAGCCATGCCCAAACATATTCCTTGATGCAGATGGGGAGATATTGAATGATGAAATGGTCATCATCCACCCCTCTGGCTTAGCAGGCGAGCTAGAAATCTTTGAGCCATATACCAGGGTTCGTCTCCCTAGTGTACTTGGTGATGTTGGTGGGCGGTCGGAAGCGCTATGGGAATGGCGCTCTCTAGATGCGTTGGGCAAAGGCCCATGGTCCCGAGCCATCCAGACTAGGACTCTAGTCATCTGGCCGGCGACCATGCCTAGGGCATGTTTCACTGCTCCCCTCGATGGTCCAACCGAGGCCCGTGTTGCCTGTCCTCACTACCGCCTGATGCACGTCATCATCATGCCAGGCCTAATGCTGGTTGCTGATGACGCTATGAATGTCTTGGTTCGGACCAAGCCATTCGTGTACCGGGGGTCGGTGTGGAGTAGGTGCCAAGTTGGACCATTGCGTAGCTATGGCCTCCTATGCCACGCTTGGCGGCTATAGCGGTAAGCGGATGGAGTGATCCGTCTAGTGCGTCCTCACTCCCCTGGTGGGGAGAGAGGCCGTGAGTTAAAGTCATGATGCGGAGCTTTCTGCCTATTGAACGACGGTGGCTTCCACCAGCGCCCGGAGGTTCTGGTGGACTACCCGCTCCTAGGGGTCAACGGGCTCGGGAACACCGCGTAGAAGCATTGCCACAGTGGTGATGATCTGGCTAGCCCAAGTGAACTATGGGGGGGTCGTTCCCCTCATCCATGATGTCATGCTGGACCTGGCGGGTATGACCCCGAGCATTGCTTGTTGGGTTACACGCATGGGGCGCAATGTGCTGCACCGAGCGCGCCAGCGCAGGTGGCGGCTGGTTCTACCACCATTGTCGTAACTCCTCGGCGTGCTCTTGTGCGAGCGTGAGGGCCCCTGCATGAGGGTCTAGAGGGGTGTGAGTCTACAAGGACTCCGCTATCGCCGATGGCTGTCCTAAAGCATCCACCATAGCGCACTCTCAAGACGGACGGTGGCTAGGTGCCACGTCACCGATGCTAGAGCTGTCGCTCTCAACCTCGTCATCTAGGAGCTCATGTAAAGTGGTGGGAGCATAGCTCGCCATTCCTACGAATTCAAATGTGAGAGGAGGCGGTACCAGCATCCTTTAGAGCCCCTGAGTGTACGCATCCATGGGGATGTGAGGCCATAGGGGAACTGGTCGTACGATGGTTGCGCTATGAACAGTGCGGTCTCTCTGGATAATCGGTGGAAGATAGTAAATAGCGAGTAAATAACAACATGTACATTACTCACAGCGGGGTTTGAGCAGAGCGTTTGCTTAGAATGAAGCGCATGCACCTCGTTGTTTAAGTCATCATGTGTCCCGAAGCTGATGGAGGGTGCCCCTCCGACGGGCGCTGGAACAAGTGCCTCCTCGTGAAGGTGTAGTACGCTGAGTCGGTCAACGACGAAGTCCAGGCTTCCAAAGAGGAAGGCCTGGGATGGCTCAAAGATGGGTGGAACCCACATCCCAACAGGTGGGAGTGCGGGAAACTCTAGTGAGCCAAAGCGAGTCATATCGCTTGAGCCCATCATGGCAAAGATGGTGGGAAAGTGGGCCATTCGATGACCAAAAGTGTGAACGTATAGCATCTTCCCCATGGAAAGTGCCAACTATCGGTGCAGAAAGTGACCAACATGTAAATATTTGTAGTTTTGCCATATATTGTGATCGGATGTAGCCTAGCACTCAATGACACAGGGTTTATACTAGTTCAGGCAATGTGCCCTTCGTCCAGTTTGAGTCAGTTGGTGACTTTATTCCTAAGCCCAGGTGCTCAAAATTTGTTGTGGGGTTACAAACGGAAGGGAGAAAGATGGGGGGCACAAGAGGTCCAGTCAGACTCTAGTCTGAAGGGTTGAGAGTGATGGGAGCACCGCTATGTGCTAAGTGTTCGAACGTTTGTCGTTCGTTGTGATCCTTGGTCGTTCGGATCATGTGTGTTGTTCGAGTTATTGTGGACTGATCCTCCCCTTTGGGAGAGAGCGCATCCCCTTTATAGATGAAGAGGATGGCCTTACAAGTGAGAGAGAGAGAGAGAGTGTACATATGCTAAGTCTTGTTGCCCACGCCATTAGGTACAAGAGGATTGTAGGCGCGCATAACACTATTAATGTTAGATGCATTGCGAGGTTGCATCGTCTTCTTCTGGTATCACAGATGTCGGTGCCTGCCACACTGTTGATGCCTAGAGGCATGTAAGGGGTTTTACCATGTTTGTCTAGTATGGGAGTTTACGAGCGCCCACAACACTATAGGGCTAATGTCGGCACCCATAACACTGCTTGGGTTCTGACATGCCTGGAAGGTTGCAGGGCACTCTTCCGACATGTCCTATTGATATTGTCCTGTAGGTGTATAGGGTACGGTCCTTGGTATTGCAGTTGACCTAAGTGTCCTATTTTACTTGCTCCATCCATTTCCTAGTCCTTACCAAGTGGGCATCCCCATTCGGTTGGTCCCAGTCGGTTCTAACCGTGCTAGTTGGAGAAGAGCTATAAGCAGGGGTTCGGTGCATCCCTAGTCAAAGACGTGGGTCAGAGTCAAAAGCGATGTTTGACCTAGTCTTCTGGTTGGAGAGGCGGGCCAGAGTTAGAAGGGAGCGTTGTTCCTCCTCTGGCTAGGCCTTCCAGTCGGAGAGGTAGGCCGAAGTCGAAAGCGAGTGTTGTTCCTCTTTAGCGAGGCCTTCCAGTCAGAGATTGGACTGCCCTCCTAGCCTATCGTTTAGGTATTTGGGCTAGCTTAGGAGTTGTGTGCCATTCACAACATCAGCTGCTGGGCCGAGCTTTTGCTAGGAAGTCGGTCCATGAGGGACCCTAGGTTTATGAACCCAACAATATTCGTTCGACATAAGTTCAACATAACCAACTAAGTTCTAGGAGTGTAAGGATCCCTTGGATGCCTCTATCTCTTTGAATTTGTAGGCAACACAGTGGGAGTATAGCCAACGTCGGTGTGGGGCCTTCAAAGGAGGCAAGGGCATAGTGTCAGTCAAGAAGTGTGCTCGGTGTGGATCCTCGTACTCCACCTCAAGAAGGGGGTACAACTGGTGCTGCGTGGGAGGGGCCATCCTGTTATAAATTGATAAACAAAGGGTTAGAGTATTCAAATTTACAATATTCAAATTAACACTATGTAGCATTACAACATTTGAACTTCTATGTATGAACCTGTTGCCCTCGTCTTCTATGCCTGCTAGCCTTGTGACCAAGGTCTTTGCAAACGGAGCAAAGATTGTTGCCACGGGTCTCGTTGAAGTCTCCCCCTCCATACATGTCTTCACTGTACCCTCTCATAGTGTCCATGACTCCCTTGAGTCACTTCTTCTTCCTCCTACCCTTCCCTACCTTCATTAGATCCATATGCGGCATGTAGTCATAACCATTATAAGGTGGCCACTGTGTCGGGTCAAGGTATGGCTCGAAGCTCATCTCCCAAATACTAACGGTGTTTGAATGGAGATACAAGGGTGACATATATGGCAGATCCTCATAGTTGTACCCATGAACCTTGTAGGCCGTGATCATATGAGAGCAAGGGGCATGCATGATCTGAGGGACGTTGCAACTGCACTCTACCTTTTCAAGATCAACTTGGTAGTTTCGTCCGCCATAACGTTCGTCGCCCAAGCTTGTGCCACCCTTGCCCCTTACACTAAAGATATGGTGGCGGGGTCCATATGGCTCGGCGGTGTGCTGCTTGGCCAGTTTCTTAGCCTCCTTCAAATGTTCTACTCTAGCCTTTCCAAAACACCCTTGCTCAGCTATATTTCTCTATGTAAGTTCCCACCTCTTGACAAAATATTCGTTGCACTTATAAAAGGAGAACTCAACAATTTTAGACACAGGCAATGATCGAACTCAAGTGAATATACAGTTGAAGGACTCCGAGGAGTTAGTGGTCATGATGCCATACCTGAAACCCCCCTCGTCATATGCTAATGCCCACTGAGCCTTCTGTTCCATCTGCACCTCTAACCAGGCCTTTTCCGCTTTATTTAGCATCTTGTCTAGTTCTCTCTTTATCTCCTTGAACTGGTGCTCTGTACGTACAAAATATAGAGCCTTTACCTTGTCACATACCTCTTGCTTCCTCTAACACCGCCAAAAATTAGCGGCAAAGTGTCTCATGCACCATCTATGCACTAAAGGTGGGAACCCATCTATATGCTCATCTGCAGCATTAAGAAGCCCTAGGTGACGGTTCGAGATCAAACATATAGTCCGAGATGGGCCTAGCACTAGTACACATAGAAGTCACATGAACCATGACCATGATTCATTGTTCTCTCCCTCTGCCAAAGCAAATGCCATGGGTACTATCTGGTCCTCAGGATCAATAGCAACAGCCATCATCAAGGTACCCCTATACTTTCTTGTCAGAAAAGTGCCATCAACAAGTATGACTGGCCAACAAAACTAGAACGCATGTTCCATTTGCGTGAATGATTAGAACACATGATAGAGGACATGCCTCAACGGGTCCCGAAAACACATCCCTCTGGTGTCCACAAACCATTTCAAGCCAGGGTTGTAGTAATGCATTGCACATAAGATGCAGGGCACCCTGTTGTATGCTTCCTCTCAACTATCCCAACGAATTATCAGGGCAATTTGCTTAGCACGCCAAGCCTTTCCATACTTCACATCGTACTTAATGAATCCAGATATGGACTATTGTAAAGAAGACACCAAAATGTTGTTATTGTCATCAACGAGCCCCAATATACGATTGGCAAGGTAACATGTAGTGAGCTGCTGATGATTTTCCTACCCCCTATTTGTTAGGAAAGTGTGGGGTTCGACAACTTTACTTATCCTCCACTTGCCATCCTCTATCTCTTTCATGCATTTAACCTCCACATACAACCGTTTTTGCATATCACATGGTACCTCAACTCCTGGTCTAAATGAGTGACATTGTACGACCTATGGTGATATACAGCATAGTCCTGAAGGAAGAGCTTCATCTCTGACATTGTATTGAATATCATCCCCTTCCTAAGGGTTTCTTTCTCATGGTCATACAATGATTTCCTACACATCTGGAGACTAGTGTCACAAACTGCTATATCCATTATGCTAACATCTCTATAGTTTGGAACGCCCCTGAAAGGTACATTCATTGACCTTAGTTGCTCAAGCACAGTCATTGTGTAAGGTGGTGGTGGAACATACTGCAGTGCTTCGCTAATTCTGCCCCATGAATCATAGGGGGGATCATCTGCTGACAAATCTATGACTAGTCTACTGTCGATGTTTCACCACCGATAGCCTACCACAAAGATACCTAGGGTAGTTTGTTCAGGCTTCAGCATATGCAGAACTCGATGGTTAACGCAAGAGACAGTCGATTTATCCTGGTTCGGGCCCTCAACCGTGATCGAGTAATAGCCCTACGTCCAGTCGGCGTTAGCCTTTGCATTGGATTGATTGTAAAGTGTTGCGTTGCGTTATGTTGCCTTGTGTTTCTAGGAACTCACCCTCCTTTATATAGTTAGGAGGTCAGAGTCCTAGTTGGTTTACAATGAGGTTCCTAGTAAGATTACAGAATAATACTACTACTAAGATTACAGGGAAAGAAGTCCTAGTTAGACTAGATCTTCTCCCTTCTTTGTGGGGTATCCCATGGGTCCCATATCGACAAGCCCTCGAGCACTTCATGGTTGAGCTCTGGAAGCCTCATCTTGTTTCTTTAGGTCTTGCCGAGCAGGAATAAGAGTCGTCCGAGTACTTTCTTGAGTAAAACCATATAGCGCTTCTTGGGATCTTCGAGTGGTATGTGCTTTTTTGAAGAAAAAGTACATCCGTCTGGGTGCAGCCCCTGAGCCGCTTGCTATTTGGAACAAGGAGCTGGAGGGTCTTGTCTTGAAATTGTTCTGATTCTTCATCGAAGGGCTTCCGAGCATATAACTGGGTTTTTTATCAAAAAGAACTCGGATATAGCTTGGTCCAGGTCCTTTTTGTCGTGAGTCCTTGAAGTGGTTTGTCTTGAAGAAGTCTTCTTGGTGATGTGCGCTTTTTTGAAGAAAAAAGTGCACTCACTGAGTGTAGCCCCCGAGCCTCTTGCTATTTGGAACAAAAAGTTAGAGGGTCTTGAATCTTATATTATTTGAAAACTGCTATCTTGAAGAAGTCTTCTAAGTGATGTGCGCTTTTTTTGAAAAAAGTGCACTCACTGAGTGTAGCTCCCGAGTCTCTTGCTATTTGGAACAAAGAGTTAGATGGTCTTGAATCTGAGTTGTTCAAAGAACTAAAAACCTCTCCTGTTGCAGCCCCCGAGCATTTATCTAGGTTCTTTTATTCTGAAAGAGCTCGGATGTAGGGTCTTGGCATATTCTCTAGTAGTCTGTTGTTGTCAGATGTAGTTGTATGGTAGTGGTTGAGTGTAAATGTTGTTTGTTCACGAGTTGTACAGTGTTGGTATATCCTTTCGAATATGCTCATCCTTTAGTACTGTTCCTTCACACATGAGTCCTCTTTCATTGAATTCTATCCTTTTACTGTGTCCTTTGTTAGGTTTGTTCTGTTGGTGCTCCCGGTCCATATGCACTGCTTCTTTGGTCTATAAATACCCTCCTGGTGTGCTATTTTGATTCATCGATCATTTTGTTGCGTGGTCTAAAATCTCTATAGTCATGAATATGATAGTTTCTGAAGTAGAGCAGCCCCCAGGCGTATCTTGTAGTTCTTGTATATCTTGTCCTAGCTAGAGGGAGTATTGTGATAGAGATTAGAGGTAGACTAATCTCACAGCGGCATTATACCAGGAGGTACGTGGTGGTAGTTGGAGGAAGTCTTGTGATGTGGGATATGTTCCTTCATCCAATAGTTCTGGGTAGATCCCCCTTGCCTGCCCTATGACTGTCTGGTGCAGATCAACGCCTGATCCAGTGTCACATTGGACTTGGGTAGACAGATGCCTGCAGGCCTTCCCTAGTCCATGTTGTCATGCCATGCTGCTAACTTCTGCCTTGGATGTACTACGTTCGTTCTTAGAAGAAAACAGTGTAGCCGAGTGTGGTTTGTTTTACCGAGTAGCAATTTGGAACATGTAGTCGTTCTAGAGCCTAGTTGTGTCTGGGTTCCTTTTTGCTACCTTGCTCATCACAGTACCAAGTTTGTTGGGTCTTGTAAGATGTGTAATCTTGTATTTTTTGAAGCCATTTATAATGGAAAGAATCTTGTCTTCTGAGTTATCATTCTTTTTTTCTGCTGATGTCCTGGTTGTTTATGAGATTCTCGAGTTCTTTCTTTAAGAACCGAGTTCTTGTGTTTCTTGTGAGGTAACCTTTCGTTGCTTCATGGTTGATGAGTTTTTTTTTTGTAGCAATATGATAACTCTGTCGTGGTTTTGGATGGATAAGTCTAAAATCTACCCATTGAACTATACCCTTGTGCAGAAGTGTGTCATCCGTCATTTCAGCTGTGTCAGTTGTGTTGGGAAATGGACTGTTGTGTTCTCATTCCGTGTTTAAACAGGCCTGGTGGGCCACGTTCGTATTGCTGTAAAAATCTATTTAAAGGCCTTCTTTCTTCTTTTTCTTTGCTGCCCTGCTTTTGCCCTGAAACCCTAGTCTTTAAAACTCCGCCGTTGCCATTGTTGTCGTCATCTGAGTGCTACCGTCTGAGCCTCATCTTTCCTTAGCTTTTATTGCTTTTGCTAGTATATGGGTAGGAAGAAAACAGCGAGCAAGTCCCAGGCAACCTTTGTAGACATGGAGGCATCTCTTTCTATTATTGAAAATCAAGAATTCATGGCCATGAGGGCTGCTTAGAAGATCTAGCCAGCTCTGACTACAACTGAGGATCAGGTGCGTGAGCTTGTCAGTGATTGCCTGATCCAGGACAAGGAGATTGCTGAATGAAGAGCTCTAGGCCAGCATCGGGTCCCAACTCTAGTCCCTGGTGAGATTGTTCTTTTTGTCTCCTTTATCCGTGCTGGACTCTGCCTTCCTGCCTCTGCTTTTCTTCATCGATTTCTTAGTTATTTTGGGATTAGCTTAAACCAACTTACTCCTAATGTTGTCCTTCATCGTTCTATTTTTGTTCATCTTTGTGAAACTTTTCTTGGAATTCCTCCTTCTCTTTCTCTCTTTTGTTACTTCTTCTATCTGAAACCCCAACCCCGCAGCGATGACACCCATGTTCTTGGTGGCTGTGGGATTCAGTTTTGCCAGGGTCATAAGAGTAAATTCTTTGATTATGACTTGGTTGATTCTGTGAGGGATTAGCATGCCGACTAGTTTTTGCCACCAATATGATTCCTCCTCTTGCTGTTCATTCTTGTTCTGGTCCCATGGTTAATGACCGATGGGACAAGAATCCCCTAACGGTGGATGAGCTCTAGGCGATCAAGCCATTTCTTGAGAGGATATGTGCTCTGAAACAGCAAGGCTTGACCGGCTTCGTGATCGTTTCTAGTTTTCTTCGCTGCCGTGTTCAACAACTGAAGGAGCAAGAGAATTACGGTTTTGAATACTCTGGGGTGGAGGACCCTTCTCGTATGGTCCCTACCCTTGAGTTGACTGGTGAGGAGGTGCTTGAGCGCCTTTAGAAGATGTTGAAGGGAGTAAGCGTCGTCTCGCATACTATCCCTGAGTATTGTGCTAACAACCCTCCTCCTACTGTGAGTTGTTTTTTCTTATGCGGGTACTTTTCGTATTTCCTTTGTTGTCTCCACTTTTCACTTAATCTTTCATGTCTAGTTGTTTTACTCTTTTGTAGGAATTGGGGCGCAACTTCGTTGATCTGATCCCCCTTGATGACTGCCCTGCCATTGTGGAGACTGGGGAGAAACTTACTGGGGCATCTTTAACCAGTAAGTTTCAAAGCACCATGATGTTTCCTGGTGTTTCTTCCGCAGTTCTTGACACATATGTAGAGTATGTTCCTCATTCAGTTCCTCGAGCTCCTCACAGTATCAAAAAAAGGGGGCGAGCGGATTGTTCTTCTTCTGGTTTATCTGCTACCAAGAAGTCTCACCAATCGAGTACTCGTCTAGGTACTCAAGTTATAGGTAGCGTACTCCTAGGTGAGCATATTAATATGTTTTGTCTTTTTGTTGTTTGTTTTTACCTTTAACTGAGTACTTTTCTTCTTTTTTAGATGGCGTTGTGGTTGCCATGTTTGAGAGTGAGGAAGATGAGGATGATGATGCGGCCCTTGTTATGCATTGGTGAGTTGTTTTCTTGTTTTTCTGCTATTGAACACCTCTTTTTGTTCTGACTTTGACCTTGTTCTCTTGTAGTAAGTGGTCGTTGACCTCGAGTTCTTCTAGGGCTCTAGTACCGACCACGCCACTCCTGTTGTAGGGTGGTGGTGATATTTTTGCTGCTATAGTTCCCCCTCTAAGGTCTTCTATTGGTCTTGGGGGTTTTATGAAGAAGAAGATAGCTAAGTGAGTAAATCCTGGTTATGTTTCTTTGCTTCTGTTTTCCTCTTGTCTAATTCATATTCTTATCATCGAGTTTCCTTATCATCTTGCAGGCCCTCACCTTCCCTTAACCCTCAGTCGACCTCTTGTCAGTCCTTTAGTGCGCCCCTACGTTCTGAGTCTCGGGACTCGGAATTAGCCCTGGGCAAATTTAACCGAGAACCAAGAACTGAACCAAAAGAACCAGAACCAGAACCGAAAAATTTGGTTCCTGATATTGAGTAACCGAAATAACCAAAGAAAATTCGGTTCCTACTCTAGGTTAACCGAATTAACCGAAAGAACCAAATTACATGAATTATACTTCACTTACTTGTATTTTGTAGGATTATGTTTGGTTTATGTGTAGTGTTTTATATTTGAACTTGTGTTACTATATTGCTATTGTTTTCTTATATATTATTATTATTAAAAATAAATGTAGTGTTGCATAAATTTGCCTTAGAACAAGTATATTTATTATTGTCTTGAGGTCTTCTGAAAAATTTTGGTTAGTTCGGTTAGAACCGGAACCGAACCAAAATGACTGAGAACCGAAATGCACGGTTCCTAAATTTTTTTGGAACCAATCGGTTCCTATTTTCAAAGAACCGAATTTCATCAATAACCGACGGAACCGAACCAAAATCGAACCGAGAACCAAACGCCCACCTTGACTCAGAATGTGCGGTCGGTGAGGTGGCTGCGAGGGAAACAGGGTTCCCTAGTGGTCACGCAGCTGCTGATTTGCTGGCTCCAGAGGTGACCATGGTCATGGCGGTGGAGCCATCTGAGGAGGTAGCCAGGGCTTCCTAGGGTATGGCCCTAGTCTTATCTTCTTTGCCTCAGCCTACTTCTCCCTCTGCCCCTCTTGCTAATGGCGTTCAGCGTTTGGATGATGATGTGGTGCAACAATTCGATGCCACTCATCGATTGTTAGAGCTGACCGCTGCCTGGGGAACCTTTGCGACTTCTTTTGGGGAAAACTCTAGGTAAGTTTTTTCTGAAGTTCTTTCTTTGGATGTTCGTCTTTCTTCTATTCTTATATCTTGTTTTTCTCTCTCTCCTTTGTTCAGTCTTTTTCTCGGGATCATACCAGCTTCTTTTTCTCATCTGAAACTAAGAAAAAGTTATCTTCTGAGGTTAGTGTCCTAAAAATAGAGCTTGACCTCTGTCGGGCTGAGATGGAGACCGAGCATCAAACGCACCAAAAGGAGGAAAAAGCTCTCTGTGCCTAGGTGGTTGAGGCAGAAAGGCGAAGGGATGCTGCTATCCAGGAGGCCTTAAAGAATGTGGAGGCCATGAAGAATGAGTGCAATGGTATTGCGGGTTCTTTTTGTTTCCTTTTGTATTCAAATTTCCCTTTCTACTAACTTGTTTTTTGGTGCCTGGTCTAGCTCTCTGAGTTGAAAAGCAGAAGCTCTCGGAGGGTATTGAGGAAATGAAGACACTTGCTCGCAATAGTCACAACAGGGCTAAAGAGGTAATTACTCATGCTGAAGAAGAACTCGTGCTTGCTAAGTTGATTAGGCATGGAGCTGATAGGGATCTTGTGTAGGTCCAAAAATGGTTGAAGTCTTGACTGGTAAGTTGGCGACAGCTACTAAGAACTGGAATGCTTTATGGAAATCATTTCGGTGAGTAGTCGATCTTCTCTGGACTCCATCGGATGATGGTCAATCTTGGGCTTAGTTTATTCCCTAAGTTCTGACCCGTTTCTAGGAGTTCGTGAAGAGGTGCACCCAACTATGTACTAGAAATGTTCTTGCCCAGGTCCAGGTTCTTGCTCTGGAGATGCCTTTCTCCAAGATTGCAGAAGAAGCCAAGAGTCAAGAATATCTAGATGCTGTTAAAAAGGTGGAGCTTGAGGTCGAAGATTTAGCCAGGAGAATCATAGATAATCTTAATATTGATATTTCTTCTCCTGATGACGATGCTTGATGTAATTGACCTTTGTATTCCAGCCTCTGTAATAGGATATTATACTTCTTTTTGAATGAAGATCCTTTATTTTTCGTTGATGTCTTCTTTGCTTGGATGTCTTTGATTTTGTCAAGTGCTTGTCATGCTTTCGTCTGCGCTGTGTAAACAACTTGGTATTTGTAGATTGTTGTCTTGACAAACTTTCTTGATTTGTCAAGTGCTTGTCTGGCTTTCGTCTGCGTCGTGTAAATAGCTTGATATTTGTAGATCATTGTCTTCACAAACTTTCTTGATTTGTCGAGTGCTCATCTAGCTGCTGTGTAAACAACTTAGGGTAAGTAGATCTTTGTCTTTACAACCTTTTTGTTCTTATTAGTACTGAAAAGACTTAGGACCAGCGATCTCAAGCACCTTCAGCTTCTTCTTTTTAGCTTTTTGCTTAACTCGAGATGTGGCCAGCATCTGGCTCTTTCCCTGGTTATAAAAACATCTTAGGATCAGTTCGGGTGTTAGCTTATTAGCTACCCTCATCGGCGGGCTCAAGCATCTTTTCAGCTCTTTTGCTCTCAGCCGGTATGTTCAGGTGAAATTTTAGCCATTTTGCTTTTTGGATCGGGTGTTAGCTTATTAGCTACCCTCATCGGCGGACTCAAGTATCTTTTCAGCTCTTTTGCTCTCAGCCGGTATGCTTAGGCATAATTTTAGCCATTTTGCTTTTTGGATCGGGTGTTAGCTTATTAGCTACCCTCATTGGTGGGCTCAAGTATCTTTTTAGCTCTTTTGCTCTCAGCCGATATGCTCAGGCATAATTTTAGCCATTTTGCTTTTTGGTTCGGGTGTTAGCTTATTAGCTACCCTCATCGGTGGGCTCAAGCATCTTTTCAGCTCTTTTGCTCTCAGCCGGTATGCTTAGGCATAATTTCAGCTGTTTTGCTTTTTGGTTCAGGTGTTAGCTTATTAGCTACCCTCATCGGTGGGCTCAAGCATCTTTTCAGCTCTTTTGTTCTCAGCCGGTATGCTTAGGCATAATTTTAGCTGTTTTGCTTTTTGGTTCGGGTGCTAGCTTATTAACTAACCTCATCGGCGGGCTCAAGCATCTTTTCAGCTCTTTTGCTCTCAGCCGGTATGCTCAGGCATAATTTTAGCCGTTTTGCTTTTTGGTTCGAGTGTTAGCTTATTAGCTACCCTCATTGGCGGGCTCAAGCATCTTTCCAGCTCTTTTGCTCTCAGCCGGTATGCTTAGACATAATTTCAGCCATTTTGCTTTTTGGTTTGGGTGTTAGCTTATTAGCTACCCTCATCAGCGGGCTCAAGCATCTTTTTAGCTCTTTTGCTCTCAGCCGGTGTGTTTAGTGAAAACAACTTGGGAAAAGTCGTAATAAGACATATGTTGTCAAGGAAGATCATCTTTATTGATCATGAATGTTTACATGCTTAGTGAAAACAACTGGGGGAAAGCCATAATAAGACGTACGTTGTCGAGGAACACCCTCTTTATTGATCATTAATGTTGATCTCTAGTGGCTTGTATATATATTCTTCCTTGTGTTGTTTTCATGCATAGAATCTTCTTAGTTGGCTGATGTGCCATGTATTGTTGACTTCTTTTCCATCTTCAGTTATCAACTTGTACGTGCCTGGTCCAGTGACTTTTGTGGTAATAAAAGGACCATCCCATGGACTGAGTAGTTTATAGCGTCCGTCAGTTTTTTGTATCCTTCTTAGTACTAGGTCTCCAATTTGGAGTGATCGAGGCTGGGTATTCTTGTTGTAGTGGCGTCTTAAACCTTGGAGGTATCTTGCTGATTGAAGGGTAGCATTTACTCTGACTTCTTCTGTACTGTTGAGTTTTAATCTTCGGGTGTGTTCTGCTTCTCCTTTGTCATATTGTTCTATCCTTGGTGACATCCAGATCAAGTTGGTACGCAGTACGGCTTCTGATCCATAAACTAGGAAGAAAGGTGAATATCCGGTGGCTCTGCTTATTTGAGTTCGTAGCCCCCATACTACTTTGGGTAATTCTTCAATCAATTTGGATCCATAGTCCACTAGTTCTTCATACAATCTTGGTTTTAATCCGGATAGTATGAGTCCATTAGCCCTTTCTACCTGTTCGTTGGCTTCTGGATGTGCGACTGATGCGTAATCTATGCTGAAGCCGCAATCCTGTGCCCAACTTTGGAATTCTGTAGCTGTAAAGGGAGAACCCAAATCTATGATGATTCGATTGGGCATGCCAAAACAGTGCATAATGTCTTGGATAAACTCGACTGCTTTGGCTACGCTGTATTTTGCGAGTGGTTTGTATTCAATCCACTTGGTGAACTTGTCAATTGCTACAAAGATGTACTCGAAACCACCCTTTGCTTTCTTGAGAGGTCCTACTTGATCTAGCCCCTAGTAGGAGAAAGGTCAAGCGGGTGGGATGCAGATGAGATTATGAGCTGGTACATGAGCTTGTCTTGCGAACATTTGATAAACTTTGCATTTTCTGACGAGTTCTTCTGCGTCTTTCAAAGCGGTTGGCCAGTAGAATTCAGTGTGGAATGCCTTGCCGACTAGTGTTCTTGAAGCGGCATGATTTCCACAGCAACCTGAGTGTATTTCTTCTAAGATCTCTTTGCCTTTTTCAAACAAGACGCATTTTAGGAGTACTCCTAAAGATGCGGCTCTTCTGTACAGTTTGTCCCCTACTAGGATGTAGTTTTTGCTTCTGCGAACAACTCGGGTAGCCTCCGCTTTATCTGCTGGCAATTTATTCTCTTTGATGTAATTGATAAAAACCTTAGTCCATGAGGTGGTGATTACCAAAATTTGGGTGCTTTTAGCTAGGAGTTCAAGGGTTATCTCACCGGGTTGTTTGATAGAGGGAGCTGATAACTCCTCTATGAATACACCAGGTGGGACCTTCGCCCTATCCGATCCGAGCTTGGCGAGGACATCTGCCGCAATATTAGAATCACGCAGGACATGTAGAATTTCTAATCTTTGAAAATGTTTTTCAAGTTTTCATATTTCAGCGCAGTAGGCGCCCATGTTTTCTTTGGTGCAGTCCCAATCTTTGTTGATTTGGTTGACGACCACTACCGAATCGCCATATACGAGTAATCACTTGATTCTAAGGGTAATTGCCACTCGGAGCCCGTGGATGAGGGCTTCGTATTCTGCTTCATTGTTTGTAGCTTGCCATAATATCTGAAGGACATATTTGAGTTGTTTTCCGTCTGGAGATATGAAGAGAACGCCTGCACCGGCTCCGTCTAACTTGAGTGATCCATCAAAGTACATCTTCCAATGGTCAAGGATGGTATTTGACATAGGTTGTTGAATTTCTATCCACTCGGCAACAAAATTGACAAGGGCTTGAGATTTAATTGCCTTCCATGAGGTGAAATCGATATTGAGAGCACCAAGTTCAACTACCCACTTAGATATATGCCCTGTTGCGTCTCTATTATGTAGGATGTCTCCGAGTGGGAAATCTATCACCATGGTAATCTTGTGGCTTTTAAAATAGTGGTGAAGCTTACGTGAAATGATCAGGAGGGCGTAGAGTAGTTTTTGCACATGCGGGTACTAGATTTTTGACTCTGACAGTACTTCGCTGATGTAGTATACTGGGCGTTGTACTTTATATACGTGCCCTTCTTCCTCTCTTTCTATGACTATCATTGTGCTGATCACAGTAGAAGTTACCGCAATGTACAACATCATGTCTTCATTTTTCTTTGGAGGTGTGAGAACGAGCGAGGAGGTGAGGTATGCCTTAAGTCTTTCAAAAGCTTCGTTGGCTTCTTCTGTCCACTCGAACTTGTCTATCTTCTTTAGTAGTTTAAAAAAAGGTAACCCTTTTTTGCTGAGTTTTGATATGAAATGATTGAGGGCTACCAAGCAGCCTGTAAGTTTCTGCACATCTTTGACACTTCGAGGGCCCATCTCTGTTATGGCTCGAATTTGCTTGGCGCTGGCTTCGATTCCACGATGACTGACCAAGAATCCGAGTAGTTGTCCTGAAGGAACTCCAAATACACACTTGTTTGGGTTCAATTTCCACTTCCACCTTTTTAGGTTTTCGAAGGTTTGCTTTAAGTCTTCAATTAGTGTGTCCGAGTTCTTTGTTTTTATTACTACGTCATCCACGTATGCCTCTACGTTTTCACCGATCTAATCACCAAGGCATGTTTGGATAGCTCTTTGGTATGTGGCACCAGCATTCTTGAGTCCAAACAACATGGTCTTATAGCAGTAGGCACCGAACAGAGTGATGAAAGATGTTTTGCTCTAGTCTTGTTCCTTTAATGCGATCTAGTGATATCCTGAATAGCAATCAAGAAAGGATAATAGGGCCGATCCTGCTGTTGAATCAACTATCTGATCAATGCGTGGTAGCCCGAATGGATCTTTTGGGCAGTGTTTGTTGAGATCTGTGTAGTCGACGCATATGCGTCACTCGTCTGTATTCTTTTTTTGTACTAGAACTAGGTTTGCTAGCCAGTCTGGATGAAGGATTTCTCTTATGAATCTAGCTGACATTAGCTTTGTGATTTCTTTTTTAATTGCTGCCTTCTTGTCGGGTGAGAATCGTCGTAGCCATTGGTTCATAGGCTTGGAGCCTTCATTGATATTAATTCTGTGCTTAGCCAACTCTCTTGGGACACCTGGCATGTCGGCCGGCTTCCAAGTGAAGATATCTTTATTGTCCCAAAGAAAGTTGGTGAGTGTGAGTTCCTATTTTGCCGAGAGGTGGGCGCTGATGGTTGCCGTCTTGGAGGGATCACCGGTGCCTAGGTCGATTTGTTTGATGTCGGCTTCTTTTGGTGGTGCGAGGATGCTGGGCTTTTTAGCCAGTATCTCTAGTTCTTCTGGGCTCACATCTGCGGCAATAGTGGCTATTTCTTTTCTGCCATTGGCAGTTTGTGCTTTGGCTGCAATTTGAATTGCCTAAACGTCGTAGTCAAAAGTGCGCTTCAAATTGTTTCGAAGGGAAAGGACACCGTTAGGTCCTAGCATCTTAAGCAATAGGTACGGGTAATGCGGTATTGCCATGAACTTTGCTAGTGCTGGCGCCCGAGGATTGCGTGATATGATGAATCGAAATCTGCAACCTCAAACTTGATGAACTCTGTTCGGTAGTTTGAGGGAGTTCCAAAAGTAACCGGTAGAGTGATTTGTCCAAGTGGCATGGCTGCCTTGCCGGGTACTATCCCATAAAAAGGGGTGCTCATTGGTGTAATCATCCCGGCGACTTGTAGTCCCATCTTCCTTAGCGTTTCTGAAAAAATGGTGTTGAGTCCGGCTCCCCCATCGATTAGTACTTTTGTAACAGTCATTCCGGTGATAGTTGGATCTAAAACCAGTGGGTAATGGCCTGCATTTCCTACGCTAGTCCATTGGTCTTCTCTTGAAAACTAGATTGGATACTATGACCAATTGAGATATCTTGGAGTAGCCGGTTCTGCTGCCATGATGGTTCGTAGAGCTAGCTTTTCTTGATGTTTGCTTCTAGAATCTGGGGCCCCAGCGAAGATTACTGCTACTATCCCCCTGGATTTTTAGAATCCCTTGTCTTTATGGTTGTCTTCATCTTTTTTTGATTGTCTTCTTTAGTGTTTACCTTATTATCTTTTCTTGTGTATCGATCGTTGAAGGTGTAGCAATTTTTGATGATGTGATTTCCTTTAGGGTGCAAGATGCTATGCATGTTTTCAATGTCGTCATACCTTCTGGGTTTGGAAATTTTCCTTGATTTATCAGCCACCGCTACAGTGTTGTCTGGTGTTGATGTAAAAGTGGATCTGCAAACACAAAGGGCTAATACCCGAATCGATATCCAAAGCGTGCCAGTCGATTTGACCTGTTAATCGACAAGGATGAAGATACGAGCACTTTGGTCCTGACAACAGCGATACGCCCGGAAGTCACGGCCAAGAGGTACTCACGCAGAACTCGAGAATCGCCGAAGGTCACACTGAAGCGATGCAACTCGCCGAATCAATGAGAACTCATAAAAAGGAAAAAATATGCAAATTGACGAAGTCGCCGAAAAGTAAGTAGATGCAAATAGGAGTAAAAATTGGTTTTGATATTGATTGATATATATTACATTGCCCCTCAATCTATATTTATACCCTGATCTAAAGAGACATAACCAAATACGACTAGGACACCAAGTCCATATCTAAGGAAACACGTGACTCTTACATGAATCATACTCTAACAAATATAGAAAAGAAAATCAACTCCTATCTATTTCCCTGTCCGCCTCAATTACGATGGAATTCTCACCGACCTCCTTTCCATCAGCATACTTCCTGTTTCATCGATAGTAGTTTTCAAGCCTTCCTTCATCAGCATCGACAATAACATCTCCAACCTTATCGGCAACGCCCGAGTCTAAATCAACCTCTCCATCAATCACCACCATTCATCGGCAACCATCTTTACAAGCTGATTTTCATCGGCTGTCAGTGTATACAGTAACTTTCCTCCTGCCGATTAGCCCACTCTGATCATTTTGACACGTGCAAAAAATGGTGTCAACACATGCCCCCCAATTTCGGAGTATAAAACCATTAATGCTCCGAAATTCACTCCAGATAACGTTTGCCTTCGCCCAATTACTGTAACTCATCCTCCAAGCCAAAACTTGATCTGTTATCAAATCTAATCAAATCTAGTCTTGATTCACGCACCTCAGTAAATATTGCACAATTTCCAATCACTCTTGCCCTGATTATGGTTAAGATACCGAAACAATAATCCATCGGCAAGATCCTAACATAATAATGCCGCCATTTTCAGAATTAAAATATCCTCTACCGAGATCTCTTCCAAGTCATGATTACTTGCCATCAAATCATCTGTACAATCCCTTGATTATCGTGCGAACAGTTACCATATCCATCTGAACCACCTCGACCCACATGCGTGCGGCATAGAGATAAGTCCAAAATACCCCTACTCCGAGCGGCTTATAAATAGATTTCTCCGGAACGCTCGTCTTCTACCCTCAGACTCCAATCTTTGGCATTCTCTCTTTCCGGCGGCGACTCCGATGAACAACTGCGCGACCTCAACCAACAAGAACTTTTCTCTAGCGTCAACCTCGAGTTTCCAGCTCGTGCCCCCAGCTACCTCAAGATAATGGCAATCAACTTCGACGTCCCTGCGGTTCGTTCCACTTCCATTACTTTTTACCTTGATTCCTCTGGTCTTTGCGAGTTCATACAGTTGGTAATTTTTTCTCTTTTTTTTTGTTCTTCGGATCCTCTAAACTTAGGAACTTCACAACAAATTAGTTATTCCAACCGATCAGCCGCATTTCCAATGCCTAGGACCAATGGGCAACCCAGATCCAACTAATCTGATTAATGCAGAGGTTAACAGAATCCCTTTTAGAGCCCAAAATTTCTCTCTTAATTTATGGAAAGATACATTCCGATCTTGGCCCAAAACCACCAAAGGGTGGAAAGATTGGTACTTGAGGGTCAACAGGTCGATGCAAGTACACTGGGCAGAACGGAAGCTAGACCAATGCATTAGGCTATCCATTGCCGATATGCAAAAGAACGAGTCAATGATGATTGTAGCTGCTTACTTCTGGTCAGACACAATAAACACTTTTATGTTTGGACATGGCCCAGCTACTCCCACACTTGCCGATGTCTACATGCTCACTGGCTTGGACATTTCAACTGCCGATGAAGGCTCCATCTATGGCAGAAAATCTGAATATAGGGTGAATACCCGCAACATTGGCGGTTGGACAGGATATATTCAAGAATGCCAGAGGACCGGGACAGTTAACCAGAGGGAACATGCCACATTCTTGAATATGTGGTTAGAAAAATTTATCTTCTGTGGTCGATCAGTAGGACCAACCAACGTCTTCCTCCCTGCAGCTGAACTCTTGGCCAATGGTGTAAGGTTCCCTCTTGGCCGATACCTTCTGAGCTCCACTTATCATCTTCTTCATCAAGTGTCTCAAAAACTTTTGCTTGGCGAACCCATCGGCAACTTAGGAGGCCCGTGGTGGTTTATCAACAAGTGGCTGAATGCCCATATGCACAAACGTTTGCAATGGGACTTCTTTGCCCAACAATTCCCATGAGAAATTGCTGAAGACCACATGCTTGGGGATGAGGAATCGGCAACACGCTCACCCCTCAATTTTGGTGAAGCCATAATTGTCCTCCCTGGAACAGAGGCCAATGAAGACCAGATTGGCAGATTCTTCCAAAGCTTCTACAATGGTCTTTCTCGTGATCATAGGGCCTGGGTACCTTATATTGACGAAAAAAACAGATTCCCCCTTCTTTTCAACTTTGCCGACGACACTCTGAATCAAGATAATGAACTCATGATGGCCATCATTACTCCCAGGGCAATCCCAGTAAACACATTCGGTAGTGGGAAAAACACCAATATCACATATGAATTTTACAATCCATCGGTAGTATCCCATCAATTGGCTTTTGGGCAACTGCTAATCAAACTTTGTTTTGCCGATGTGATCAAACCTAGAGAAATAATCACCTACAGAACAGATTGGAGCAGGGTAGTGCGACTCTCCCCCGATGCCGATACTACAGATGTCGATCTATCCATCTGGACGCCAGTATCTTTCATCATAGAATCATATAAGCAATGGTGGCGAGAGTGGAGGGAACAACTGTTTGCAACATCTGCTCACACATATCGGCACATGATCAACCCTAAATACGCCATTTCCGATGACGCAGTAAGTTTCTTTTAACTCCCTTCTGCTTTTTCCTTTCATATATCGGTAACTAACTTTCTCGTGACAGGTTAACAACCCAGCACCATCTATGAGCAAAAGTGGGAAACCCTTCGATCTTTGGCCTGTTTCCCTGATATCATCGATCGGCTACAACGCCCCCACCTTAGCTGCTTTGACTCACCAGAAGACCCATGCCAAGACTATCACCTCCAAGTCCAAATTGGCTACAGCTAGGGCCACTCCATTAGCTGCTGCTACAACCCTGATCAAGGCATTCAAGGTAACAACCCTATTTATTTCTACTCATGCCGATCACAGACTGTATTAACATTAATCATCAGGGTGTAAGAGCCGCTGCTGGATCGTCATTGGTAATTCCTTCGACATCAAGCACCATTACCTCTGACAAACCTTTAGAGGTATTCCTTTGATTTTACATTTTATCTGTTAAATATCATACCTTACACTTGTTTTGCAGCAACAAATGGGTACATCAGCAAGCGTACCAGATGTTCAAGCTCCACAACCAACAAGTACCGATGCCCCCCAGCCAACCGTTGCTGAGGCCCAAGCAAAGCACAAAGCCTTAACAGATGCCGAGGCATAGCCAAAACGATAGAAGTCCATGCCGATCCGCACATCTGCCCCAACATTTGCAAGCCGGCAAGAATCAGTCAATGCAACTGAGCAAGCAGTTAATCCTCCTGTACAGGACATACCATCGGTCATCATACCCTAAGGGCCAACCACCGAAGAGGCCACAGAGGATATCCCATCAGCAAGCTCAGCCGATCCTCCACACGGCATACTCCAGGCTGCTTCCTCCAGCCAAGTATAGGAAATTGCCTTAAAACAGGTAAGCCGATTGACCTAGTCGATTTATAATATTCATACTTATCCTTAACTGACTTCTTTTTCTTTTTCTCAGGAACAAGACTCCCCAAACAGCCTATTTTCCTTTGCCATTGACGTTTCTGATGATGATGGAGAGGAAGCAAGTTCTTCCCTTGCACTGGGAACAATATCAGTAGAAATCAAGTCCAAGTTGGAAGCTCTCCTGGACTTGTTACAGCAGGATACCGCCCAACTGGTAGATGACTCGGACCCCGCAAAGGCAATTTTCAAAACAATCCGTGGCCAGGTCCCTGCCGATGTTGAAGAAGCACTCTTCCCAGCAGCCCATTTAGAAAGCCGCCAACTGCAATATCAACGGGCTGCTCAATGCATTGTCGATAGAGCAGCTCAGGCTCAACTCAAAGAAGAGATGCTACAACTGAAACAGATTGCCGATGAGAAGCACAAGGGCATCGGCAACTTACAGACTTCAGGCGCTGAACTTAAGCAGAAAATCTTAGATTTATCGACAAAGAGGATGGCTCTATTGGCTGAATTGAAAGAAGTCGAGGCAGCCTTAACTCATGCCCAACAAGAAGAAAGCTGACTACCCAATGCCATCAAGGCTCTTCAGCAAGAAAGAGACATCCAGGCTCGCAAAGCCTTGGCCACGAAGAAAAAACTCAAGCCTATGGAGGGTGCTGCCGATAAAGACATCAAAGAAATGAAGGTAGCCAACCAGATTCGCCTACGTGTGATATTGGCTATTCAATCCTTGTTAAACTTGTAAATCTTGTCTGTTGCATTGGCACTTTATGAGACATTGACATCCTTGTATAATTCTAGCCGATAGGACTGTTATCGGTACTTATACTTTTATGCATCCATCCAGATACTAGAGTAATATTTCTTTAAATATTTTCCATTTAATGCTCTGGGAAACACAACCTCTTTGAGGGTTTCTAGAATATATGCGTTACCAGGAACAGACTGATTTATCCGATATGGACCTTCCCAATTAGGAGACCACTTTCCAAACTTTGAACTTTTAGTCCCAATCGGTAAAATCAATTTCCAGACCAGATCTCCATCGACAAACTCCTTTACCTTCACCTTCTTGTCATACCATCTGGCTACTCTTTTCTTATTTTCTTCGATGCTAACTAAAGCCCTTAACCGATGACCCGCCACATCTTCCAACTCATCCTTCATAAGAGTATCATAATCATCGACTGTCAGCTGATTTTGAGAACGTATTCACCTAGAGCCAGTTTTAATTTCCTAAGGCAATACTGCATCGTGTCCATATACTAACTGATAAGGCGTTACTTTGGTTGCACCATGACATGACATCCGATATGACCATAAGGCTTCATTTAATACTATATGTCACCTCTTAGGATTTTCTTTAATTTTGCGCTTAATGAGTTTGATGATCCCTTTGTTAGAAGCCTCAGCCTGACCATTAGCTTGAGCATAATATGGAGAAGAATTTAAAACTTTAATTCCCATACCTATAGCAAACTCATCAAATTCTCCTGATGTAAACATAGTACCCTGATCGGTAGTGATAGTTTGAGGAATACCAAATCGGTAAACAATATGCTCTTTCACAAAATCGATCATATTAGCCGATGTCACCTTTTTTAAAGGAATTGCCTCAACCCATTTTGTGAAATAATCGGTAGCAACCAGAATAAATTTATGTCCTTTGCTCGATGGCGGATAAATCTGACTGATGAGATCAATAGCCCATCCCTAGAACGGCCAAGGTTTAATTATAGGGTTCATAGCCGATGCAGGCGCTCTTTGAATATTACCAAATTTTTGACACCCCTGACATCCTTTAAAATATTTAAAACAATCTTCAAGAATAGTCGGCCAATAGTATCCATTCCTTCTGATCATCCACTTTATCTTGAAAGCCGATTGATGTGCTCCACACACTCCTTCATGAATTTCACCCATCAAGCTTCTCGATTCATCACTGCTAACACATCTGAGTAAAACTCCATCTATAGTTCAATAATATAATTCATCATCGAGGAGCACATACTTGGTAGCTTGGAACCTTATACGTCTTTCAACCTTTTTATATGGATCCTTTAAATAATCGACAATCTCCTTTCTCCAGTCATCGGTATCGACTGTCGATGTTAGCACTTCCTGAATAGGCTAATACCCTGAAGCATGCTAAGCTAGTCGATTAGCCTCTTCATTATGCAGTCGAGAAATATGTTCAAGACAAAAATCTCTAAACCCTTTCAACAATTACAAACATCTTTCATAATACGAAATTAAAACTTCACTTCGGCATTCATAAATCCCAGCCAATTGATTTATAACTAGCATAGAATCACTAAAGATTTCAACAGCATCGGCACGTATCTCCTTCAGCAATTCTAACCCTTTTATCAAGGCTTGGTATTCAGCCTGATTGTTTATCGATGTAGCAACAATCGGCAATGAAAACTCATACTTCCTTCCTTGAGGTGAAATCAACACAATGCCGATACCTGCTCCTTCACCACATGTGGACCCATCGAAGAAAAGTGTCCAAGGAGCAACCTCCAGAGAGTCCACTGTATTACAATGCTGAGTGACAAAATCAGCCATAACCTGCCCCTTAACTGCCTTAGTCGATTCATAATGTAGTTCAAATTCTGATAATGCTAAAATCCACTTGCCGATTCTACCATTTAATATCGGCATCGACAGCATATACTTGACTACGTCGTCTTTGCATATGACCGTACATTCGGTAGATAACAAATAATGTCTCAATTTGACACAAGAAAAGTATAAACACAGACATAATTTCTCGATGGCCGAATACCTTGTCTCAGCATCCACTAATCTTCTGCTCAAATAATAAATAACACGTTCTTTCCCTTTAAATTCTTGAATAAGAGCTGAACCAATAACGGTATCATTAGTTGACAAATACAACCTAAAAGGTTTCCCGTGTTGAGGTGGAACTAGCACTGAAGGATTTGTTAAATATTTCTTAATTTCATCTAGGGCTAACTGCTGCTCAGCTCCCCATACAAATTCCTGATCGGCTTTCAATTTAAGTAATGGACTGAAAGCCTTGATCTTACCCGACAGATTAGATATGAATCTTCTAATGAAATTAATCTTACCGATCAAAGATTGCAATTCAGTTTTATTGGCAGGAGCAACCACCTTGTTAATTGCATCAATAGACTTCCTACTGATTTCGATGCCCCGCTGATGCACCATAAAACTCAAGAATTGGCCTGCCGATACACCAAATGCACATTTATTAGGATTCATCTTCAATCCATGCTTCCTTATGCACTCCAGTATCTTTCGTAGATCGGCTAGATGTTTTGTGATATCTCCAGACTTAATCATTACATCATCAATGTAGATCTCCACTAATGTGCCAATGTATTCATGAAAAATAAAGTTCATAGCTCTTTGATAAGTAGCGCCGGCATTTTTCAAACTAAACGTCATGACTATCCACTCAAACAACCCTATATGACCTGGACATCTGAAAGCAGTCTTAGGAATATCTTCTTCAGCCATGAATATTTGATTGTAACCTGCATTACCATCCATGAAGCTGATAATTTGATGTCCGGCTATAGCATCAATCAACAAATCAGCAATCGGTATTGGATAGCCATCCATTGGTGTGGCTTTGTTGAGATTCCTGAAATCAATACAAACATGAAGTTTTCCATTTTTCTTATAAACAGGAACCACATTAGAGATCCACTCTGCATATCGACACTGCCGAATAAACTTTGCCTCAATTAATTTAGTTATTTTGGCCTTAATGTCAGGAAGTATATTAGGGTTGCATCGGCGCGCTGGCTGCTGATGTGGCCGAAATCCAGATTTGATAGGTAACCGATGTTCAACTATCGATTGGTCTAATCCAGGCATCTTAGTATAATCCCAAGCAAAACAATCTTTATACTCTTTTAACAAATCAGTTATTTGCTGCTTACACTTGGAATCTAACTTAGCACTAATAAAAGTAGGTCTTGGCCTATCGCCATCACCAATATCTACTTCTACTAAATCATCTACCGATGTGAACCCTTGACCTAATTTTCCATCATCGGCAAACCTATCCATTAAAACTCTTCTTCAGAACTGATTGCTTGGATCGGTGGAATTTCATAATCAGCAACTCTAAGGAACTCTTTTTCCCAAACTTCTCCTGATATGCATTTAGTTCGCTCATAAGTATCTGATTCTGCCGATGCGATGATATAAGAAGAATCACCAGGGACAAACTCAATCTTATCCCCAATCCACTATATGAGGCATTGATGCATTGTAGAAGGAACACAACAATTAGCATGAATCTAATCCCTCCCTAGAAGCAGATTATATGCACCCTTGCCATTAATAACAAAGAACATCGTCGGCAAGGTTTTGCTGCCGATGGTCAATTCAACGCATACTGCCCCTTTAGCCGGTGACACATTGCCTTCAAAATCCTTCAGCATCATATCGGTTTTGGTCAAGTCTTGATCTCCCTTACCAAGTTTCCGATACATCACATAAGGCATAATATTAATCGCAGCCCCTCCGTCGATAAGTATCTTAGATACAGGCTGCCCATCAACTCTGCCTTTCACAAACAAAGCCTTAAGATGCTGTCTCTCATCATCGGTAGGTTTCTCAAAAACAGCCATCATTGGATCTAGTGTCAACTGAGCTACTTGATCAGAGAGAACAACTTCTTCCTCATTATCAGATAGTGCCAAAAACTCCATCGGCAACATGAATACCATATTAACATCTGCCGATGAACCCTTATTTTTGTATTTTACCTGCCACTACTGATGACCGGACCTCTCATTGGAGGAATTTTCCTCTCGGTATAAATCTTCCTAATGCTCATGTTGCATCCTCCTTTTCTGTGTCTTTGTCAGACCTTCCGGGCACCATCGAGGAAACTTGGTTTTCCAAACCAGCTGATAACAGGTCCCAGTTGATTCTACACGGCGTATATTAGGGTCCCTGTAGAATATTTCTTCATCAGGAACTCTTGCGTTTGCCATCTTCTCAAGCTCCTCTTGATTCCTTGGAAAATATCCAGCACGTTTACCAAGCCTTTCATGTACACTAAGTCTGCCCCCCAATCGATCATGCACTGATGCTCTGCCTCTGATCGGCTCATTGATAAATAAACCCTGATTGTCAGGTTGAAACCTCCTTTCTGACCGATTGACCCCATAATAACCATTGCACTCAGGGCAATTTTCAACAGTTGGCAATTTAATACCTTCTTCCTAGCAATGGATGAAAAACAGGCACCTCCAATGATCTTTATGCCGATACCATTCTTCCCGAGGTCTCTCTTCTTGCTGTTGTCGATATCGGTCCTTATGCTGATGCCAACCCTCCTGCTGCCTTCGATGGGTAATCACAATGCCAGGTCGAGGAGGTTTTTTGGAACTACTGCTTTCTCCCAGCAAATCCTTACTTTTTGCATCATCAGTAGTTATCCGATGTTGGGGATCCACTGATGCGTTTTTCTCAGCAGCCTCTGACGTCAATACCTTGGTCTTCTCTTTGGCCTCCAACATATTTGCTGGAAAAGGGTGTTGATCAATTTTCATCAGCTTCTGGGCCTTGGAAGTACCAAACTTAATTCTCCCAGATTCAATAGCCGATTGTAACTGTTGCCTAAACACCTTGCACTCATTTGTACTGTGTGAAGTTGCATTGTGCCATTTGCAGTACAAGATCTTCTTCAACTCTTCTGCCGATGGGATCACATGATTAGGTGATAGCTTAATTTGGCCCTCTTGAAGCAGAAGATCAAATATCTTGTCGGCCTTGGTGATATCAAAGGTAAACTTTTCTGGCTCTTTCTGACCAAAGGGACAAGATATCGGCTTTTTATTCTTAACCCACTCAGCTAAGCCGATAACTGGTTCTTCATCAGAATCAGAATCTCCTACTTCTTCAACAAATGATACTTTTTTATTCCAATTCTTTTTAGGTTCAAAAACCCTAGTATCTTGATCAGAGATCCTTTGCACAAGATGACTGAGGCTTTCAAACTCCTGAGAAGCATATCTGTCTTTAAGATGTGGCAATAACCCTTGGAAAGCTAGATCGGCAAGCTACCGATCATCCAGCACCAGGTTGTAGCACTTATTTTTTACATCTCGTAGCCTTTGCACAAAGCTTTCTACTGATTCATCATTACGCTGTCTCAATTTTACTAAATCAGTAAGCTTCTTTTCATGGATTCCAGCAAAGAAATACTTATGAAATTGTTTTTCTAGATCAACCCAAGTAATAATAGAATTTGGTGGTAATGAAATGAACCATGTAAATGCCGATCCAGACAAAGATGATGAAAATAATCGAACTCTCAATTCATCTCTGCTAGCTGCCTCTCCACATTGAATAATGAAGCGATTGACGTGTTCCATTATTGATGTATCATCTTGCCTAGAGAATTTAGTGAAATCTGGTACCTTCTACCAATTTGGGAGAGGAATTAAATCATATGCAGGAGGGTATGGAGTCCGATAAGAATAAGTATTGACCTTGGGCTTTATCCCAAACTGATCCTTCATAATTTCTGCTATCTTATCGGCCCAAAAAGCATCAGCCTCCTACTGACGAACTGGCTGAATTTCTATAGGAGGTGCCTGCTAATATCCCTCCACATATCTTTGTGGCCCACGATCTCCAGCAATCGGCATATTTGCCGTTACTTGTGGTCCATTAACCTGTTGGAAAGGATTCATCGGCTGAGCTGCCAATACTTGATTCTAGAAAACAGCTTGCATATGACCTTGTTGAATCCCTACAACCTGCTGATTTTGCTGAACTATATGTTGAACAGGTAACTGTCCTGACCAACCATTATTAGAACTCATCGGTATAAAACTTACCGATGGCTGGTAATTTGCTGACATTGTTGGATAATTATAACCAGCTTGAGGCATGAACTGAACCCCAGTTCAACTCATAGCAGGGGCTTTCTGCTGCATCGGCAGTAACCTTGCCGATGGACTTGAATTGGATGTTTGAACCAAAGGCATCTGGAAACCTCCTGGAGTTGGTTGCACAGTAGTTGCTATGGCATATTGAGGCACTTGAGCCATCGGCGAAACAGCCGATGGTATAGGAGCTTTTCCTACTGCATCAAACACTTGAGGTAACCCAGGATTGAAAGCAGATGACTCCAGAGGCATACCATATCCCCACCAATTAGCAGGAATCTGGCTATTCTAAGACACAGGGCCTGACATAGCTGATGCCGATAGATCTGTATTAAGCTGAACTTGTCCTCCTAGTAGTACCGGATCTGATCGTATCGGTGTAGATTGAATGTTAGGTAAGCCTACCGATACTAGAGGAGAAGTAACTTCTATACCCACAACGGCCGAGGGAGCCGATAGAGTATTGATAGATGCTGGCTCTGGTTGGTGATAGGCAGGCCCAACGTAATGTGGTGACGCTTGTCCTTCTTTGAGAGTTCGAACCACATCATTATGAACAGTATTGGATAGCACATTGGAATGATTAATCAAAGCATGATTTACTGTAGAATTAACCATCTCTTGAAGTTTACCAGGATTGGAGTCAAAGGTAACCTGTCGAGGCAATAGCAAATCTTGCTTCTGGATGACTTGTCCACTCTTGTTCAGGCTAAACGATTTTAGACAAAGCTGCCTGTATTCTTCTACAGCCTTTTCCATAGCCTGCCTCTGCTCTTCCTTAAGATCTTCTTCTGATACCGCGATAATGTTCCCTGAATCGATCTCGGGATTGAACATATTGATCGGATTGATTTGTCCCACCGGGCGTGCCAAAAGATGTGTTGATGCAAAAGTGGATCTACAAACATAAAGGGCTAATACCCGAATCGATATCCAAAGCGTGCCAGTCGATTTGACCTGTTAATCGACAAGGATGAAGATACGAGCACTTTGGTCCTGACAACAGTGATACGCCCGGAAGTCATGGCCAAGAGGTACTCACGCGGAACTTGAGAATCACCGAAGGTCGCACTAAAGCGATGCAACTCGCCGAATCAATGAGAACTCGTAAAAAGGAAAAATATGCAAATTGACGAAGTCGCTGAAAAGTAAGTAGATGCAAATAGGAGTAAAATTGGTTTTGATATTGATTGATATATATTACATTACCCCTCAATCTATATTTATACACTGATCTAAAGAGACATAACCAAATATGACTAGGACACCAAGTCCATATCTAAGGAAACACGTGACTCTTACATGAATCATACTCTAACAAATATAGAAAAGAAAATCAACTCCTATCTATTTCCCTGTCCGCCTCAATTACGATGGAATTCTCACTGACCTCTTTTCCATCGGCATACTTCCTATTTCATCGGCAGTAGTTTTCAAGCCTTCCTTCATCGGCATCGACAATAACATCTCCAACCTTATCGGCAACGCCCGAGTCTAAATCAACCTCTCCATCGATCACCACCATTCATCGGCAACCATCTTTACAAGCTGATTTTCATCGGCTGTCAGCGTATACAGTAACTTTCCTCCTACCGATTAGCCCACTCTGATCATTTTGACACGTGCAAAAAACGGTGTCAACATCTGGTCCATGTTTTCATTCCTGATGTCTGATGTTTCGATGATTTCGCTTGTCCAGGTTGTCTTGGTTGTTTCTATCTAGGAACCTTTCTTGTGTCTTCTCCTCTGTAGTAATCATCTTTTCTACTGTGCATCTGAATTCTTCATTGTTTCTTGGGTTTTCTTTGCAGAAGTCTTGAAATTGCCACCTAGCCATAATTCCTTGAGAGAAAGCTTCGATTACTTCTCGTTCGGTGATGTCATGTACTTGAGCGCGTAATTCACCAAATCATCGATAGTAATTTCTGAGACTTTTGCCTCCCTTCTACTTGAGTCCTTTTAATTCTACGTGGGTGATGGGATGCGTAATGATACCTGCGAAATTTTCATAGAAAACTCTTTGCAAGTCTTTCCAATTTCTGATTGACCCTGGATTTAATTTGTCGAACCATTGGAGGGGCATAGTTTCTAGGGCCATGGGAAAAAAATAAGGCCTTGATATCGTTGTCTCCTCCAGCTAGTTTAATCGACTATGAGTAAATCCTGAGCCACTGCCTTGGTTCGGTCTTACCATTATATTTAGAGTGGTTGGATGGCTTGAACTTGTGAGGTAGTCGTATTGAAGCAAGTCTGTTTGCAAAATAGGGGAATCTATCGTGCGTTCCGGCTTCTGTGTATTCTGATTTGGCACCTCCTTCTAGCCAACTGTTGTCTTGGTGAGAGTAGTTCTGTGGGGCTATCTGAATAGGTACTTTGCTTCTGGTCTTTCTTGGTTGTTCGACTCGATAGTTTTGACTATGGTCCCTTCTACTTTCTCTGTTGTGACTTCCACTTGGTCCGAGTCTCTCAAAAGCAGACTTTCTTTGATTTTGATCTTCCTATCTATGAGACATTGACCTAGTAGGTAGTCTTGAGCGGGTCTCTCCATCGTGTACCCTTAGGGCTATTGACCGGAGAAGGTCCCGGAGCTGTTCTTGTTTTTCACTAAGAAGAGATGTCGCTCTGAGTTCTTCTAGCGCTTCTCGGATCCTATTGTAGGGTGTATTCGCCGTGCATCTTTCTTCGACTTCTTGTTCTAATTTTCTTCTATTGTACTCGGCCAGATCTGACTCATATTTGACCCAAGCTTCCTTGCACTGCCTAGCACGGTGTTTGCGTCCTTGTTTCAATTTGTTTCTCCTTTCTCTAGCTTGCTTCTGATTTTCAGTCTCACCATCGTGCCCTGGATGAAGGGTGATATGTTGGACTCAGATTCATCCGATGACTTGATGTCGGGTGCTTCTGGGGGACCAAAGGTGATCGAGGACGACGAACCATGAATACTTCTTGTGCGTGACTTGTTCTGTTATCGGTGTTGGTTTCTACACTGTCGTAGTTGTTGATAACTTTGGTAGAGGCTCTAAGGTCGTAGATCGAGTCTCCTTCTTGGTAGGGTAGAATCGCTGTTGTCGTTGTGCCGACTAGTTGGGTACCGCTATCCTCAGGAACAGAACCTAACCAGTGGACGATGTAGTCTTGAGATATTATAGTTAGTACGAGACCTTCCTGAGCTCCTTTCAGTGGCATTCTAAGCACTAGATCGAGGGATCCTTCGGGCCGTGTCTGATAAGATCTTGCCATGTTGTGGAGTCTGAACGGAAAAGGATTCGACTTCTTGAAAAGACTCTGAGTGTATTCTGAGTTGAATTCTTGATAGAGCGAGGCCGTGTTTTGGAACCCTGCCGGCAAAGAACTCGGTTTCTCAAAAGAACTCGGGTAAGACTCCATCTCGGATGCGGAGCCTGAGTTTGAGTTGGATGTGTAATGTCATGAAATCTGAGTTGGATCAGACATCATGAGCTGCGTGAATCTTCTGGTGAGTTGATCTATCATAGTCGCCGAAATAGAAAGGTCTTCATGGTGACCCGAATCTTTGAGGAGACGGCTTTGGAGCTTGCCATCGTCGCCTACCTCGCAGATCCATGAACCAAAGATGGAGGTTGATCCCATCGAAAAGGTCATGTTGTTGAGGTCCGTCGAGCTCTCGAATGCAGTTTCGCCGAAAGCCCCTACCTAGCGCGCCAGCTGTCGATGTTTCACCACCGATAGCCTACCATGGGGATACCCGAGGCAGTCTGTTCAGGTTTCAGCGTATGCAGAACTCGACAGTTAATGTAAGAGTCAGTCGATTTATCCTAGTTCGGGCACTCGACCGTGATCGAGTAATAGCCCTATGTCCAGTCGACATTAGCCTTTGCGTTGGATTGATTGTAAAGTGTTGCATTGCATTATGTTGCCTTGTGTTTCCAGGAACTCCGCCCTCCTTTATATAGTTAGGAGGCCAGAGTCCTAGTCGGTTTACAATGAGGTTCCTAGTAGGATTACAGAATAATACTATGGCAGAACCTCCTAAGAAATCGGGCCCACGTGTACCTATCGTTGTCTTGATAGACCTCGGATAGCGAACACAAGTTCCCAACAACTCAATAGGTCTGTCGGGTGTCCTCGGGAAACCTAAATCATCCATGATTCTCTTTTCAAACAGGATCCCAATCACAGACATTGTAGATTACAACAGTTTATTCAAATATATATACCAGAGTAAAAGATAGCGGAAGTCTTAAGATAACATAGTTACAAACCAGTTGTTTTCAAACTTACAATACCATAAGTGTCATACAACCATAGTAGTGGGATAATATTACATTAATTTTATTTATCAAACAAACTAGTGCCTTGTCCAAAGGCCATTCATCACTCCTCATCGTCATTGACTTCAAACACAGACATGCAGCAGGGACCAAAACAAGCCTGTGCATGCGACTCACCTGCAACAAGGGTTAACAAACCCTGAGTACAAAGGTACTCAACAAGACTAACCCAACATAAAGGGGTGTAAGACTTTAGAGATGCAGGGGTTTGGGGCAAGGTAAGGATGTAGTAAGATTCAAAAGTTCTTTGCCAAAAGCTTACTATTCTCCATTCTATTTTCAAGTTTTACCCTTAAGTTCTTTTAGTTCATTACCTCAACTAAATGTACATTTCCCATATTCCAATCCTTCTCATTCTATTCTTTTCTCATATTTTAGTAATTCACCAGTCCTGCATTGCTTCTATAATGAATCGAGTCTCTATATCCGCGGAGCACCGGCAATTCGAATTGATTCAAGTCCTAGCTAGGGATTCCTTATCACACGACATATGTAGAACTTAATCTTGCATATATCAACCTCGCTACCGGATCCTCCTATACTAAGCCGTCTCCACGCCACCCAAGAGCACAGCACACCTCAAATCCAGCCACATTCCAGCCACGAGGGTACACGCTACTCCCACCATCTCTCCACTCCTAGTGCGTAGGCATTCATTTTAGTATCAGATTAGCCGAAGTAGGCTTACTGGAGTATGTGACCAGTACTACAAAGTGTCTCATTTAGAAGATCCACAATGAGTGGCCTTTAAGCGACATAGTCGGCAACATTACCTAAAATTCAAGATAAGTCACCCGACTAGTCTCTAGTTCATTATATCTTCTTTCTTTCTTTGGCCAGTATGCTATCTTTGATTGTATCGAAACTTTTACTTTGAAAGCCTACCATAAAGCATACTAAGCACACTATGCCTTTATAAATGAAAACATCTTCAAGGATGGTAAACAATTAACAAGGTAGGCAATGCATCAAGTAGGCAACATTTGAATCAATCAACTTAATGCAATAAGTAACATAGGTGATAAGCTTTTCAAAGTAAACAAGGTAATGGTTTAATGCATAAACCGGGGCTTGCCTTCGTTGATGATCTCAGGTTCCGGATCAGTACCACAAATATTGAATCCCGTGACAACCGGGGATTCTTCCAGAACTTGCTCAACTAGAATCGTTTCGTTCTCGGGTTCTACATGAAATGATAACATATGCTTTAACATGATGATAATGTAAACATGATGCTTTCACGGTACATGAAATGTAAAAACACCCCGCAAAGGATTTTATTTCACGGTACAGTTGCAAGCCAACAAAACCAACTTGCAATCCTGCCATCAAGAACCACACATGTGACTTGACCAAGTGGATCTTGAAACCCTACTAGTCACAAAACATGACCAAAACAAGATCCAACACTATTCAAACACTTAGGGTTTGTCTTTATCTATTTTTGAATTAATTTGGAATTAAGCCCAAAAATGAACTTGTTCCAAATGACCTAAAAATTTTATGTAAGCTTCCTCATGACAAATTAATGGACTGAATATTTGAATATTTAAAATATATTCAAATTTCAAGTTTCAAATTTTTAAACCATACTAGAGAATGTACAGAGGCTACACACAAAATTTCAGAATTTTTGGAGCATTCATGAATTTCCTACAAATTCCCAAAGTTTCAGCACTATTCACAAATTCAGAAAATAAAAATTTTCACTGTTCTTCTTCCTCACTCGCACTGACAGGCTGACCCCACCCGTTAGTGACTCAAACATGTCACGATGGCGCTGCCCTCACTGACCGGCCGCAAAATGAGCCGACGGTGACGCTCCAGCGAAGCCGACCTCACCAAAATGATCTACACCCTACTACGAACCCATCCCCATCCTTGGAATGGCAGAAGGTACACCGGAGAAGACCCCACGCTGGCCATGGCGGCTCGAGCACATCGGCTCATGGCGTAACCCTGGCAAGACTGCGGTAGAGTCAAAAGCGAAGTGAACTTCACGTTTAGTGGCTCACCACGGTCACGTCGGTGGGCTTGGTGAAGGCAGAGATGGTCTGGAATGGCCTAGCCACGTCGAGACGATGCTGGCGGAGCTCCGGCCGGGCTTGGGGAAGAAGTAGTTGCGCCGGGCGACTCCGGCCAACCCAAGTGGTGTAGATAAGCCACAGAGAGGCGCAAGGCTGAGGCGATCACGTAGGCATAGCTGGGCACGACGGATGCTGCTCGACGGAGGCTACGGCGAGCGGCGGAGCAAGCTAGTGGCGGAGCAGAGCAGAAGGGGAAAAACAGGAATGACGATGGCGGCGGCTGCTATTTATAGCCAGGAAGGTGTTGCCCGGCGTCGACAGCGCACGCCCGTGCTCGCCACGGCACCGGCTGCGTGTCAACATGCGAAGAAGCGGCGAAATCCGATCGGCGGTGACCTCCGCGTGGCACCGGCGGCAAGCAGAGAGGTGGAGGTTGATTTTTGAAATAATTACAGAACTGCCACTGAGTCTATTTTTCAAATTACTCCCAAATTTTCTAAAGAAGTTGAAAATCTCCAAAAATGAAAGTTGTTCAATTTTTCAAACTCTACAACTTTGCTTCTAGAAATATTTTCAAATTCTGCCTCCATTTTGAAATTTGAATTTGGGGTGCATTTGAGCATTTGAATCATTTCAAAATTACTCCAAATTTTATATGTAAACTTGAAAAACTTTGAATACCAAAGTTGATCCACATAAAATAACCTCCAACTTTGCTTTTTGCCTCAACCCCAAATTCCACATAGATTTTGAATTAGTAAAAAGGGGCAAAAATGACTTTTATAAATTGAATTTGAATTCAAATTTGATTTGTCTTCCTTTTACTTAAATTTTGATTTTTGACCAGTAACATGGCCTATTAGGGTTATTTGAGTCAAATGACACATGGCCTCACATGATCACATGAAATTTGACCCTTGTGGTCATGATCTTTATTTAGGGTTTTTAAAACACATCACATGAAATAACAACATTATGAAATAAACCTTATTTAGTGAATGCATTCAAAACTTTATACTATATGAATGCTTTGCAATGCACATGATGACATGTCAATTTTTAGTGCTAGGTCAAAACACCAGAGGTGTTACAACCCTTCCCCCTTAAAGAAATCTCATCCCAAGATTTAAAACTTAAGGCTAAGTAATGGAAAAGGAAATGTGTCAAGCTAACACATCATAACTTTATTCAAAAGGCTAGTGAGGGGGTTTTCCATTCGCTTATCAACAAGACAAGTTACAATATAGACAAGGTATTGCAGCTAGATAGAAGCAAAGAAGTCAGGAAAGTTCTCTTCTAAGTAATCCTCGGACTCCCAAGTAGCTTCATCTTCCGTGTGTTGATTCCATTATACTTTGTAGAACTTGATTGTACGTCTGTGAGTGACTCGATCTTTCTGATCTAAAACTCTAATGGGGTATTCGGCATAAGTCAAATCAGGTTCTAGTTCTACACCACCAAAGTTGATCTCCTGGTCAGGTACTTGAAGACACTTCTTTAACTGAGATACATGAAGGATATCATGCACCGCTGACATGTGATCTGGTAGTTTGACGTGATAGGCGACTGGTCCACATTGTTGTTGGATTTGAAAAGGACCTACATAATGGGGTGCCAACTTTCCCCGAATCCCAAAATGATGAACTCCTTTCATCGGTGATACCTTGAGGTAGACATAATCTCCCACTTTAAATTCTAGCGGTCGTCTTCTCTTATTAGCATAGCTTTTCTGTCGGGATTGAGCTATCTTCATATTAGCTTGTATGAGTTTAACTTTCTCTTCAGCTTCCTTGACCACATCCGGTCCAAAGAACCAACATTCTCTAGCTTCTGACCAATTTAAAGGTGTTTGGCACCTACGGCCATACAGTGCTTCGAATGGTGCCATTTTAATGCTCTCTTGATGGCTATTGTTATACGAGAATTTAGCTAAGGGAAGGCATTCATCCCATTTAGCACCAAAGGAAAGGACACATGCTCTTAACATATCTTCAAGAATTTGATTTACCCTTTCAGTCTGTCCGTCTGTTTGCGGATGATAAGCAGAACTACAGATAAGTTTAGTTCCTAAAGACTCATGTAGACTTTTCCAAAACTTGGATATGAACAATGACCCTTTGTCAGAGACAATGGTCTTGGGTGCCCCATGCAGACTGAAGATTCTATCAAGATAAATCTTTGCATACTGCTCCGCTCGATATTTATCTCTGACTAGTAGGAAATGAGCTATCTTGGTTAGACGATCAACAATAACCCATATTGAATTGTAGCCTGCAGATGTCCTAGGCAACCCTACTATGAAGTCCATACAGATATCTTCCCACTTCCAAGATGGAACTGGCAAAGAATGTAATGGACCTGCAGTCTTCATATGAACCACTTTGACTCTCTAGCAAATATCACACTTGGCCACATATTGAGCTATTTCTATTTTTATTTTGGTCCACCAATATCTCTTTCTCAGATCATGATACATTTTGTTGCTACCCGGATGAATGGAGTATCTTATAGAATGAACTTCATCAAGAATCTACTTTCGTAGCTCTGGATTTTTGGGTACTACCAATCTATCCTTGAACCATACGACATCTGATTCATCAATCTTGAAACATGTTGGTTTTCCAGATCTGACTTTATCCTTAATATGGGCTATGCCCTTACTTTTCTGTTGAGCAGCAATGATCTGATCTTTGATAGTGGACTCAACTACAATATTGGATAGGGAACCTTGTTCTATGACTTGTAAATTCAGATGCTCCATCTCTTGACACAATGTTCGCTGCATCGGTTCTACAATCAGGCAATGACAATGACGCTTGCAACTCAGGGCATCGGCAACCACATTAGCCTTGCCCGGATGATAATGCACTTCTAAATCATAATCGTTGATAAGTTCTAACCATCTTCTTTGCCTCATATTCAACTCTGACTGAGTGAAAATGTATTTCAAACTTTTGTGATCCATATAGATATGACAGACATTGCCCAATAAATCATGTTGCCAAATCTTGAGTGAATGGACAACAGCAGCTAATTCAAGATCATGGGTGGGATAATGTTCTTCATGCTTCTTGAGTTGTCTGAAAGCGTATGCTATGACTCTGCCTTCTTGCATTAGAACACAGCCAATACCAATTCTAGATGCATCACAATAGACATCAAACGGTCTCTCGATATCAGGTTGTGCTAATACTAGGGCAGTTGTCAACAACTTCTTCAATGTTTGAAAGGCCTCCTCACATTCTGTCGACCATACAAACTTAGTTTGATTTTTCAATAGTCCAGTAATTGGCTTCGCAATTCTGGAGAAGTCAGGGATAAACCGACGGTAATACCCTGCCAACCCCAGGAAACTACAAACTTGATGAACAGTTGTAGGTGCTTTCCAATTAAGGACTTCTTCTACCTTACTCGGATTAATAGCTATACCTTCAGTAGATAGTACATGACCCAGAAATTGTACTTCCTCTAACCAAAATGTACATTTGCTGAATTTGGCATATAGTTGGTGATCTCTCAATCTTTGTAGAACAATACGGAGATGTTCTGCATGTTCCTCTTTGCTTTTAGAGTAGATAAGAATGTCATCAATAAACACCACGACAAACTTATCCAACTCAGGCATGAAAATTGAGTTCATCAGGTACATGAAATGAGCCGAGGCATTGGTCAGCCCAAAAGACATGACTAAATACTCATATAGACCATATCAGGTAATAAATGTTGTCTTCGGCACATCTTCACATCTGATCTTAATCTGTTGATAGCCCGATCTTAAGTCTATCTTCGAGAACACCTTAGCTCCCGCAAGTTGATCAAAAAGCAAATCAATTCAGGGTAAGGGGTATTTGTTCTTGATGGTGACTTCATTTAACGGCCGATAGTCAACACATAACCTTAAGGTTTGGTCCTTCTTCTTCACGAAGATTATAGGGCATCCCCAAGGTGATGAACTGGGTTGAATGAAACCCTTGTCTAACAACTCTTGTAGTTGTATTTTTAATTCTGCTAGCTCTTTGGGTGGCATCCTATATGCTCTTCTGGACACTGGTGTTGTCCCTGGTTTTAGATCAATTCTAAACTCTACATCTCGGTCTGGTGGCAGACCAGGTAGATCCTCACGAAAGACATCCGTAAACTCACATACCACTAAAATTTTCTCGACTCCTTCAACACTAGTTGCACAAACTGTTTCCACTGTACTCTTAGGAAAAGGAAGTTGGATGAGAAGTTGGGTTTTGCTGTCGGGTACATTTACCCTTATGGTTCTACGCAGGACATCTATGATAGCCCCGTGTTGAGTTAACCAGTTTATACCAAGGATCACATCTATATCTTGATCCTTTAATATCAGCATATTAGTAGGGAACTCATATCCTCCCAAATCAATAGGTACATGCTGAACTACCTCCCTTGTACAGATTCGTCCCCCAGGCAACTGTATATGATAGGGTTCTTTTGTTTCCCCAATAGCTATCCTATGCTTCACAACAAATGTACGATTGATGAATGTATGGGATGCACCAGAATCAAATAAGGTAATTGCAGGATGCTTAGCAATGGGAAACATACCCATCATAACTGGTTCTCCTTCTGGAATAGATTCCACTTGAGTATAAAATACCCTTCCAGTTTTCTTCTCAGCCTGACCCTTCTGATTGTTCTGAGCATTGCCCTTGTACTGATTCTGAGCTTGATTAACAGAGGCTTTGGGTGCATCAGGATTGTTCTTCCTAGGATACGGACATTCTCGGGAAAAATGTCTAGGTTTACCACAATTATAGCATGGAAAATTGTGATTCTGGGGAGTAGCATTGTGGTTTGCATTATTTGTATTGTTTTGCTGCTGCGGTGCTTGATGAGTATAAGGCGTATTAGTTGCAGGGCGAATGAAGATCTGTTGCCTGCTTTGGCCTTGTTGTGGGTGGAATGGTGCATGGCCATAATTCTGAGGATGGTATATGATCTTCTGACGCTTTCCACTCGATGATCCGGAAGCAAATATTTTCTTCTTCTTCGCCTCCTTGTGTCGGCGGTAATTCTCCTCTGAAGCGATAGCAATGTTGATTGTCTCGTGGTAAGTTGCGTTACCACAAGTTTTCATCATGGCTTGAAGTTTAGTGTTCAGGCCTCTAAGAAAATAATTCTTTTTCTTCCTGTCAGTATTCACATACTCAATAGCATACTGCAACAGGTGGTTAAAACGCCCAACATAATGCATCACTGGGTGCTCCCCTTGCTTAAGAGTCAAAAACTCTTCTAACTTCATGGTCATCACACCATCTGGAATATAGTGTGCCCTGAAGGCATCCTTAAATTCCCTCTAGTTGATTTGGTGACCAGCGGGCTGTACTGCTACCAAATTTGCCCACCAGGCACTAGCAGCTCCTCGGAGTTGCTGTGCCACAAACCTAGGTTTCTGAACCTCGGTACAGTGAATCAGCTCGAACTTTTGCTCTATTGTCCTAAGCCAATAGTCTACTTCTAAAGGTTCATCTACCTTAGAGAACATAGGCGGACGTGTGTCATTAAAATCCACATAGGTTGACTCGTTGTTTCCATTATTACGATGGCCACAATTAGGGTATGGTGCCTGCTGGTTCTGTGCCAACTCCCTTAACAGCCTAGCATTCTCTGCCGTTGCGTTGACGAGTGCGGCTATGGCATCTTCCATAGTCGAGGGCATTGGTGGAGGATTTGGGCACTCATCATCGTCGTGCGAGCCACTAGCACCAGTGCAGGTGATAGGACGAGGCATCTTTTAGAGAAACACATTTACTTACATTATTCTTTATTGAAAGCGTTTAAAAGATTTCATGCTACAAAGGGTCCTTATTTATATTACATGTCTTGTATCCCACAAGACAACCCTGGTTTTCTAGGAAAGCAGTAAAGGAACTACTTCTACTCCAAGCTCTCAGTCTTCGGCATCTGTGCCCATATCAAACGAAACCTCATCTTCATTTGAGAAGTACACCAACTCCTCAGGATCCTCCTCCTCTTCTTCATTCTCGACTTCTCCTAGAGCTACAATCATTTCTTCATCGGCAACTTCACCATCCCCATGAGGTGGATGAAGTTGAGCGTACAACATGTGGACATTCTCATGAAGAATAGCATTGTCCATCTCTAGGTCCTCTACATAGAACTCCAACTCATGGACACGTTCATTGGCCGCATCCTCTCATGTCCAGGCTTCATTCCGTAGCTCCATGGTCATGGTGATACCCCTTTGCATTTTTGCCAACTCCTCTTGATCTTTGGCATGAGCTCGATGAAGAGTGTTGAGCTCCTTGTTAAGGTTCTCGATGTTGGCGAGGTTGCTTGAAGATCCTTCATCTCCTAGGGTCTTGGCACTACCTTCACCAAGCTCGTGGTTTCTTGGTGCCAACTAATGACGAGGGACTCCATGAGGTCCGATGGACTTGCGTGCGGTTTTCTTGGTCTTTGCCATAGCCTGTAGAATTTAGGGTAGGACTATAAGAATAGCTTAAGGATAATGGAGGTTAGTAAGAATGGGATTGACATTACTTACCCAACCACTATTAAGGGGAATTATTTATGCAAGGTGCTCAAGCACGATGCATGAATCGATCTTACGAATCTAAGTACAAAAGATTTATATAATCATAAGTACTAGATTTTTAATACATAGGACAAACCTAATCATATTATCCGCCACAAACTTTCAAATAAGACATGATTGAGGCTAGATCATAGGTAAGAAGAAAGAAATTTGAACTTTAAAATATCAAGTTTACTTTCTTTGATCCAAATCAATTTGAAGGTTTTCCAAAGTAACCTACAATGATCTTAGATGGGAACTGTTCTGATACCAGCTGTGGCAGAACCTCCTAAGAAATCGGGCCCACGTGTACCTATTGTTGTCTTGACAGACCTCGGATAGCGAACACGAGTTCCCAACAACTCAACAGGTCTGTCTGGTGTCCTCGGGAAACCCGAATCATCCATGATTCTCTTTTCAAATAGGATCCCAATCATAGACATTGCAGATTACAATAGTTTATTCAAATATATATACCAGAGTAAAAGATAGCGGAAGTCTTAAGATAACATAGTTACAAACCAGTTGTTTTCAAACTTACAATACCATAAGTGTCATACAACCATAGTAGCGGGATAATATTACATTAATTTTATTTATCAAACAAACTAGTGCCTTGTCCAAAGGCCATTCATCACTCCTCATCATCATTGACTTCAAACACAGATATGCAGCAGGGACCAAAACAAGCCTGTGCATGCGACTCACCTGCAACAAGGGTTAACAAACCCTGAGTACAAAGGTACTCAACAAGACTAACCCGACATAAAGGGGTGTAAGACTTTAGAGATGCAGGGGTTTGGGGCAAGGTAAGGATGTAGTAAGATTCAAAAGTTCTTTGCCAAAAGCTTACTATTCTCCATTCTATTTTCAAGTTTTACCCTTAAGTTCTTTTAGTTCATTACCTTAACTAAATGTACATTTCTCATATTCCAATCCTTCTCATTCCATTCTTTTCTCATATTTTAGTAATTCACAAGTCCTGCATTGCTTCTATAATGAATCGAGTCTCTATATCCATGGAGCACCGGCAATTCGAATTGATTCAAGTCCTAGCTGGGGATTCCTTATCACACGACATATGTAGAACTTAATCTTGCATATATCAACCTCGCTACCGGATCCTCCTATACTAAGCTGTCTCCACGCCACCCGAGAGCACAGCACACCTCAAATCTAGCCACATTCCAGCCACGAGGGTACACGCTACTCCCACTATCTCTCCACTCCCAGTGCGTGGGCATTCATTTTAGTATCGGATTAGCCGAAGTAGGCTTACCGGAGTATGTGACCAGTACTACAAAGTGTCTCGTTCAGAAGATCCACAATGAGTGGCCTTTAAGCGACATAGTCGACAACATTACCTAAAATTCAAGATAAGTCACCCGACTAGTCTCTAGTTCATTATATCTTCTTTCTTTCTTTGGCCAGTATGCCATCTTTGATTGTATCGAAACTTTTACTTTGAAAGCCTACCATAAAGCATACTAAGCACACTATGCCTTTATAAATGAAAACATCTTCAAGGATGGTAAACAATTAACAAGGTAGGCAATGCATCAAGTAGGCAACATTTGAATCAATCAACTTAATGCAATAAGTAACATAGGTGATAAGCTTTTCAAAGTAAACAAGGTAATGGTTTAATGCATAAACCGGGGCTTGCCTTCGTTGACGATCTCAGGTTCCGGATCAGTACCACAAATATCGAATCCCGTGACAACCAGAGATTCTTCCAGAACTTGCTCAACTAGAATCGTTTCGTTCTCGGGTTCTACATGAAATGATAACATATGCTTTAACATGATGATAATGTAAACATGATGCTTTCACGGTACATGAAATGTAAAAACACCCCGCAAAGGATTTTATTTCACGGTACAGTTGCAAGCCAACAAAACCAACTTGCAATCCTACCATCAAGAACCACACATGTGACTTGACCAAGTGGATCTTGAAACCCTACTAGTCACAAAACATGACCAAAACAAGATCCAACACTATTCAAACACTTAGGGTTTGTCTTTATCTATTTTTGAATTAATTTGGAATTAAGCCCAAAAATGAACTTGTTCCAAATGACCTAAAAATTTTATGTAAGCTTCCTCATGACAAATTAGTGTACCAAAACAAATTTCATAATTTTTGGAATTATAAAGTGGCCTACAAAAATTATGGAAATTGCATTTATTAATTAATGGACTGAATATTTGAACATTTAAAATATATTCAAATTTCAAGTTTCAAATTTTTAAACCATACTAGAGCATGTATAGAGGCTACACACAAAATTTCAGAATTTTTGGAGCATTCATGAATTTCCTACAAATTCCCAAAGTTTCAGCACTATTCACAAATTCAGAAAATAAAAATTTTCACTGTTCTTCTTCCTCACTCACACTGACAGGCTGACCCCACCCGTCAGTGACTCAAACATGTCACGACGGTGCTGCCCTCACTGACCGGCCACAAAATGCACCAACGGTGACGCTCCAGCGAAGCCGACCTCACCAAAATAATCTACACCCTACTACGAACCCATCCCCGTCCTTAGAATGGCAGAAGGTACACCGGAGAAGACCCCACGCCAGCCATGGTGGCTCGAGCACGTCGGCTCACGGTGTAACCCTGGCAAGACTGCGGTAGAGTCAAAAGCGAAGTGAACTTCACGTTCAGTGGCTCACCACGGTCACGTCGGTGGGCTTGGTGAAGGCGGAGATGGTCTAGAATGGCCTAGCCATGTCGAGACGATGCTGGCGGAGCTCCGACCGGGCTTGGGGAAGAAGCAGTTGCGCCGGGCGACTCCGGCCAACCCAAGTGGCATAGACAAGCCGTAGAGAGGCGCAAGGCCGAGACGATCACGTAGGCATAGCTAGGCACGACGGATGCTGCTCGACGGAGGCTACGGCGAGCGATGGAGCAAGCTGGTGGCGGAGCAGAGCAGAAGGGGAAAAATGGGAATGACAACGGCGGTGGCTGCTATTTATAGCCGGGAAGGTGTTGCCCGGCGTCGACAGCGCACGCCCGCGCTCACCACGGCACCGGCTGCGTGTCAACATGCGAAGAAGCGGCGAAATCCGATCGGCGGTGAGTCTATTTTTCAAATTACTCCCAAATTTTCTAAAGAAGTTGAAAATCTCCAAAAATGAAAGTTGTTCAATTTTTCAAACTCTACAACTTTGCTTCTAGAAATATTTTCAAATTCTACCTCCATTTTGAAATTTCAATTTGGGGTGCATTTGAGCATTTGAATCATTTCAAAATTACTCTAAATTTTATATGTAAACTTGAAAAACTTTGAATACCAAAGTTGATCCACATAAAATAACCTCCAACTTTGCTTTTTGCCTCAACCCCAAATTCCACATGGATTTTGAATTAGTAAAAAGGGGCAAAAATGACTTTTATAAATTGAATTTGAATTCAAATTTGATTTGTCTTCCTTTTACTTAAATTTTGATTTTTGACCAGTAACATGGCCCATTAGGGTTATTTAAGTCAAATGACACATGGCCTCACATGATCATATGAAATTTGACCCTTGTGGTCATGATCTTTATTTAGGGTTTTTGAAACACATCACATGAAATAACAACATTATGAAATAAACCTTATTTAGTGAATGCATTCAAAACTTTATACTATATGAATGCTTTGCAATGCACATGATGACATATCAATTTTTAGTGCTAGGTCAAAACACCAGAGGTGTTACAAATACTACTATTAAGATTATAGGGAAAGAAGTCCTAGTTAGACTAGATCTTCTCCCTTTCTTGTGGGGTATCCCATGGGTCCTGTATCGATATCTACCCTGAGCCTGGATAGCATGCATACCATGAACAGGTACTAGCATGACATCAACCGGTGTGGGCATAGCATGTCTATCTCCCTGGTCACCATCTGAATCGTCCAAATCACTGCTAACTACATCACCGATTCTGTCCTGCTCCTCCTCTTCCAGTTCGAACTCATTCACATCGAAATCATTGCTTATACAACCTACTTGACTTGAATGAAACTGCTCCTATGTCAACTGACCGTCCAAATCCATATTACCCTGAGCTGCTTTCCCTTTGACCTCCAATTCTTGCTCATTGCCTCCAACACCGTCAATGGACGGTCCATCCTGGACACCCTGCATCCTGTACCCATTCTCCACCACCACCTCAGCTATGGGCGCATTGGAATCTTGGAGCACCCTAGTGTAGCGTGACCAGTGAGCAGGATCACATAAGGGCATGAGGACATAGTGTGCCCTAGTCTTTCCAGTATCAAACCTCCCCTTCAGTGTGAAATCACTGTCAAACTTTATATTCAAATGGACACAAAGGTCGTTGAAGCTAGGAGGTTCATCAAACCATTCTAATTCTTCTTCTATATCCTCAAACATACCATCTTCTCTCCTAACACTTCCTCCGTAAAAAAACTCTAACACAACAATCCATCTACAAAAGCATTTCAAAAAACTTCATCAATTTATCGAAATCGTCGTACGTAATGTCTATAGTAATATTAATACATATTCTAACTATAACTATACTAACTAATCTAATATTAACATCTATACAAGGCTAACTACTACAACTAATGTATAACTAAACTCACTAACTGTACTAACTAAACTAACTAACTTTACTATCTATACTAACTTACTATATTGCCTATACTAACTAAACTAACTAACTTTACTAACTATACTTTACTAATTATACTAACTTTATTTATTTTACTAACTTACTATACTAACAACGTTGATTCAATCAACAAATACACTAGGGGAGTACCTCACGGTAGCGGCGCTCGTCCTCGCGGCGGCGGCGCGCTAGATCGTGCCGGGAGGCGTGGGTGCTGGCCTCGACGGCGACGGCGGGTGGACACGGGATAGAGAGAAGGGCATGCGACAGTTAGGAGCGGTGTACAGCGCAGCAGTGAGGGCGGCGGCGTGGCAGTGAGGGTGGTGGCGGGCACGGTGGGCGTCCGTGGCACGGCGGGCAGCCGCCATACGTGGCCGGAGGGCACGGCGGACAGTCGAAGGGGGTGGCGCGCCGGCATGCGGGCGGCCGGCGGGCGTGGTGCGCCGGCGTTTGTGGCGCGGGCATGCGGCAGCGGCCGGCGGCAGGAGCGACGGGCTGGCGCTGCCGGCGACAGGCGCAGCGGGCAGGCGAGGCGGCGGCCACGCGCGGCGGCGGGCAGGCGCGGCGCGCGCGAAGGCACGGCGGGCACGACAGGTAGGCGGGACTGGGCCGCGGCCCTTTTAGCCGGCTCTGCCGCGCCACCAATCAGGGCGCGTCACTGCCGCGCCACCAATCAGGGCGCGTCACTGCCGCGCCAAAATCGGTGGCGCGGCAGACCCTACCACGTCACCGGTCAGCGCCCCGGTCGTCACCACGTCATCCCTCTCGCCGCGCCAGAAAAATAGACGCAGCTAAAAGTGTTAGTTTTGTAAAAAAAAATTAAAACTGTGTTAGATTTAAAATTAGTTTAAAAAAATATTAAAAATAAAAAAAAAATCAACTTGGATGACTTGCCTAGCCCGATCTGGCCTGACCCGGCCTACTCAGCACTCCCGAATCTCCGGGTATGCAAGCGTGCGGCGTGCCTGGCTTCCTGCTGTGCTACGCCTACTGTTACCACAGAAGCGCGGGCCCACCTGATCAGCTAGCCACTGTACGCGCGAGCCGCGAACCAGACCCGTAACCCCGTCCAAATCCTGAAATCCTTGGCCTCGTCATCCGCAGCCCCCACTACCAGTGACCCCCGCCGCCGCCGCCGCCTCCGCCTCCGCCTCCTCCTTGTCCAACGCATCTGCCTACCCCCACCACCACCACCATCTCCGGCGGTCCGCGTAGCCCGCGCAGATGGCGACGGCGGCCACGGCGGCGACCCGCTTCACGCTCCTAGCGGGCGCGGGCCTCCGCAGCCGCATCAGCCGCCGCCCCACCGCCGTGCGGTTCCAGCGCCAGCGGGGGCTCACCACCACCGCGCTCCTAAAGACCGCCGACCTCCTGCCCAAGGCGCAGGGCCAGCCCGAGACACTTGACTACCGCGTGTTCCTCGTCGACGGCGGGGGCCGGAAGGTGTCGCCGTGGCACGACGTCCCGCTGCGCGCCGGGGACGGGGTGTTCCACTTCGTCGTCGAGATCCCCAAGGAGAGCAGCGCCAAGATGGAGGTCGCCACCGACGAGGCCTTCACGCCCATCAAGCAGGACACCAAGAAGGGCAACCTTCGATACTACCCGTAAGGACTATCAAACCAGGAAATTTGTTGTAAAAAAAAACAGGAAAATTGGATAAGAAATGTGCGGTTTTAGACTTGTTCCTTTTTTCTGTTTATTAGAAAGGTATCGTATCTTCCATTTGGGCGTGAATTGAGTCATGATTGTAGGCCAACTAACTGATTCCACTGAATGGTGTCGTATAGTTGAAAACATGGCATTTTTAAGGTTTTCGCTCCCTTTATCCCATCTGATGGATTCTGAACGGGGTATATTATAGGTCAGTACTGTTTGTAGCTCAGGTTAAGGCTGCTTTTGTTGGGGTCTGTCTGTTTTGTCTGTTGGCTTGTGCTGGGCCGGTTTGGTTCCTAGAGGTTGTTTTGGTGCGCGTGGTGGCCTTGACTCTGCTGTAAGCTGGTAACCCCAGCCGTTTTCTTTGCCTTTTTCGTTTTTTGAACTTTGTAAACACTTCGCTTTCTATAAAAGCTGGGTTTACCTCTGTCAAAACAAAATTTTGCTGTTTAGAGCCTATGTGTGTTGTGGTGGATTGGTGTGCATCAATACAAGCCCTAAGGACGATGGTAGTTGTAATCATGCTAGAAACTTATGATTCGTTATGATACATTGATGAAATGAACATGGGAAGTTGTTCTCAACTAAGACAGCCTAACGCTGTTCTGTTATGCTTTGACTTGATCCCTTAATTTGGGATAATACAATATTCATGGATTGTTCCTTCATTTAAGTTGTCATGCTTCATCTGTGAAACTTACATACTTGTTTGCAGTGCAATTGAGTTTACACTGTTATTGGCCTCACGACACATTTTTGCACAGCTTTCTTTGACATTACTTGTTGCATCAGGTACAACATTAATTGGAACTATGGGTTACTTCCTCAAACATGGGAGGACCCGACTTCTGCAAATTCTGATGTTGAAGGAGCATTTGGGGATAATGATCCTGGTAATGAACATTTTTATCTGTTACCTTTGACAAACATGGTTTTCATGTTACCTTCACTTTCAATAAATCTTTCTTTTCTGTGGTTTTCTTTTCCAGTTGATGTTGTTGAGATAGGTGAAAGACGTGCCAATATCGGGGATGTTCTTAAGGTTAAACCATTGGCAGCTTTAGCAATGATTGATGAGGGGGAGCTTGACTGGAAAATTGTGGCCATTTCTTTGGATGACCCGAAAGCATCTCTTGTGAATGACGTGGATGATGTTGAGAAGCATTTTCCGGTATGACTGTGGTTCCTGTCCTCTTTTACGCTTGTCCTTGTTCTCCTTCAATATCTATTTGCTGATCTCCCTGGTGGGAAGTGGGGCATGCCTCAATGTTATGTCACTGTTATTGCTTCTTTTTTTTCTTGAGAAAAAAGTTTCATTGTTGTTACTAAGCATTTCTTTAAATTTCATGTCAGTTGAAGATTTCAAAAGCAAATAATGTAGAGCATACTTGTGTTTCCGTTCATGGTACTTGGATGCCTTCATATTATGCTGTTACTCACTACTGCTTTCTGTTTTTAGTTTTTGGGCTTCAGCTGAAGAATCTGAAAGTAATAATTGGTAGCGGACTTACTTTGCATTCATGTCACTGGAAAAGAGATAAATGCTACCCCCTATAATGATCAGACTCTAATCAGCTTGTCCCTGTTTTTATGCGTTGTTGTGAGGCTTATATGTATTGAGTTCAATGACAGTCCGCACTGCAATGCTGCATTTTCAGTCCATGTCCAGTTTCTCTTAGATTTGTCTTGACCATTTTGTAATATCTATTCAGGGGACACTGACTGCCATCAGAGACTGGTTCAGAGACTACAAGATACCTGATGGAAAGCCTGCCAACAGATTTGGTCTCGGCAACAAGCCTGCAAGCAAGGTAAGCCTGAACGCAGCTTCTTCAGTTAGCCTGAAGCACAGAGGTTGTTCTTGCAATAATAATAATATGGTATCCGTGTTTGTCTGAACTAGGAATATGCCCTGAAGGTCATTGAAGAGACCAACGAATCATGGGAGAAATTGGTAAAGAGGAATATTCCCGCTGGAGAGCTCTCGTTAGCCTAATCTTGGCCCATGGGAAGCCACCACATTCTTTGAACTGCTTTCATAGGCATATCGTTTTGTATGCTGTCACCATGCTTCTTCATTTGCATTCCAAACCTTTTTACGAACTGTTTAACAAAAATAATCTTGTCGGAAGAATAATGATTCTGGTGCGAGCTTATCAGAAGGGCAAGGAATGTTTCTTAAGTAATGGTCATGTTTTCCAAACACAGAAACGTGTAATTTATGAAGTTGGAACACTATTGAACTGAGCAAAAGCAGTTTGAGGTCGTTAAGCTAGTCTTTCCACACCGTGCCTTGTGTTGGATTGTTACACCTACAAGTCAGAATACAGATGTAACATTGCGTCTACAGAAGTTACTTAAAACCCTTCAATTCTAAGATCGGCTTTGGTGCTCAAGAATTTCACATGAACCTAGGGAAAATTTCATGCCCAAAACAGGTCTAAACCGTGGAAATTAACCACTTTGAGCCTAAAGTAGTTGATTGATGCAAAGAAAAGGCTTCCACTTGATTACAATGACTTGCACCAGCGTACCAGATCCATTTACGCCTTCACTTGTACCTGCAAAGCGTACTTAGGTTAGCACTAGACCCGAACTGTGTTCATGAGCAAAATCAGTATCAGTGATTGAACAAAGCCAAAGGAGTATATTATGTTTTGCACCCATTGAGAACCCTCAAATCTGATTATGACATGCCGAAATTAACAACAAAGCAAAAGACTACACTAGGCTAAAATATGCACGGTGATCGATACAGTTATCATATTATGTTTTACGCCCTATGGCCCTAATCATGGATAGCCTAATCAGCAGTGAACTGCTGGCCACATATCTTTCAGTCGACTAAAAATCGAGCTGTCGAAGATCACAAGTCACAACCTACAAGGGAATGAGAAGTGCAGGTCGAATCAGGTGGATGCCACAAGGAAACTTGATGATGACAATGTGATTCGCTGATTCTACAGGCCGATTGGCTGAAGCAACACAAATATCACAGGGTAAACCCTAATCCATGAGAGATTTACATGACAGTAGGGACTATGTGGATTCCATTACTCCTAAGAGCCATGAGCACCAAAACTACAGAGTGAGCAAATGCACACGAGACAGATGGAAGTTTATATTTCGACCTACATGGCTTGAACCACTTCCAGACAATACTACACTGTTGCACATATCGGTTGAGCTAACTTCCAACAAATATGTTGGTCTGGTTTTACAGAATGTGCACATTTAGGAATTACATGTGAGTGAAATTGTACCAACTTACAGAATCCATCTGAAAAGGGTTGCTTCTTTAAAATCCCTCTCAAAATGTTGTTCCCACTCAAAATTATCGAGTCCTAGATCTAAATCAGAAACTAAGAGTGCATGGAAATTAAGATGTCACCAGAATCAGCGTAGATTCACTCAATAGGAACACAGTAAATAGCTAAATTATATAGACCTAAACAAATTGAAATGAAGCTAACTTAGTTGCCTGAAGTTCAGCTCTTTGCAATCTAGCTGAATAAAACAGTACTAGTTTAGTAACAAACTAGAACTAGCAATCCATTCCCACTGCAAGTTTCCAGTATGCCCCGTTCGCGTGCCCTTAAACCCGGCTTATCCGCTTATTTTTTCATCCGGAACAGTGTTTTTCTCTCACAAATTCATCCAGCATTCCTCCAAACCATCCAGCTTCCTCCAGAATTCAGGGCATGTTCGCTTGTCTGAATTCTGGAGGATCCTGGATGGTTTGGAGGAATACTGGATGAATTTGTGAGAGAAAAACACTATTCCGGATGAAAAAATAAGCGGATCAAAACCCGGCTTGATCCGCTTAAGGAACACTTGCCGTGTTATTTTGCAAACAGGAGTTGGACAATGCAACAGATTTATAATTTTGACAAAATAGTCCAACAATCAGGCAGAATGTTCGATTTCCATCTGCCTCTAAACAATTTCTACTATAATTGACCCAACACTGCATTACAGAATGAGCAACAAGTTTAACATATTGACCTAATATATTAGGGAAGGAGATTTCCTACATACTATATGCAACATGTCATTCATACCTGAATTATGTCCCTAGGCCCTTGATGGTATCACTGAGCAAGCCACAAATTTCCTTAGCCAGATCATGCCACCGCATTTGTGTTTTCATCTCTCCATCAAACTGCTTCCTCCACCTGGTTTCAATCAATCTGCCATTCTTTTTCCATAGTAGTGACAGCCCCTTCTCCAATTACAACCCCGCCAATTCATTCATTTTCCAGTACTCACGAAGCACCTCGGTGACCACTGTCACCTTGGTTGCTGCATCTCGGGCCTTAAGCACCTCGGTTACCACTGGCGTCTTGGTTGCTGCAGCTCGGGCGTCTCGAGCCACAGTGTTGACAGAACCCCACGCTTTGACACTGAGATCATGCAAGAGGCGGTCGTGCGAGGTGGCGGATTCCCCCGGCGCCGAGTGCAGGAACTTGCTCCTGAAGCGCGTCAGCTTGTAGGACACATTGGCTTCGTTGATGTGCGGGGAGACGGAGTCCCTGATGGAGTCGAACAGCGCGCCCGCGTCGATGGGGAGCGGGGATCGCCCGGTGCGCTCGCGGAAGAAGGCGGCTGCGGCGAGGAGCGTGACCTCGTCGGCGTCGCTCCATCTCTTGGGATAGTTAGGGGCGACGCCATGGCATCCGTCGCCCGAGGGTTGGAGTCCCTGAACGTCGCCGCGGCCTAAGTCGACAGCGATGCCCGCGGATTCGAGACTCTGGACATCTTCATGCCCTCCGTCGACGTCCGACCAGAGCGTGGCCGCCGCAGCAGCAGCCGCAGCCGCAGCGAGCGCGACCACGGTGCTCTCTGCGGATATGCGGAGCCTGCGGGAGGGAGAGCCGCATGGGCTAGAGTTTGGGTCCTGGTGGCCGTCGCCCATGCCGAGCAGAGGGCTGAGCGAGCGCTTCTTCGAACTGGGAGGGGAAGGAGGCGTGGGTGCCGCGTTGGCGTCCATGGAGAATGGAGATGACCGCTCGGACGGCATCGGCGAGTCGATGCGTGGCGAGAGTGCGGGCAAGGGCGCGCGCTGTGTGGTCAGGCGTTGCTCGTCGGGGCAAGGAAGCGTAGGCGCCGCGTCGGCGTCCATGGACGATGCTGATGACCGCTCGGACGCCGACGGCGCGTCGAGGCGTGGCGAGAGTGCGGGCATGGGCGCGCGCTCTGTGATCAGCCGTCGCTCGGGGCAAGGAGCCGTGGGCGTCGCGTCGGCGTGCATGGAGGATTCGGATGACCGCTCGGACAGCGACGACGCGTCGAGGCGTGGCAAGAGTGCGGGCATGGGCGCGCCTTCTGTGATGAGGCGTCCCTTGTCGTGGGAAGGAAGCGTGGGCGCCCCGCCGGCGTCGATGGAGGATGCAGATGACCGCTCGTACGGCATCGCCGCGTCGAGGCATGGCGAGGGTGCGGGCCTGGGCGCGCGCTCTGTGATCAAGCGTCGCTCGTCGCTGTAGCTCTCGTCAGCTTCTTGGCCGCCCGAGTCGTCCTCCGGAAGGGGCACGACGTCGAGGGCACCCCACACTCTGGTGGACAGGTCATGCACGCGGCGGTCGTGCGTGGCGGTGGAACTCGCCAGCGCACCGCACAAGAACTTGCTCTCGAAGCACATCAGCTTGTCGTCCGCCATGGCCTCGTCGATGTGCGGGGAGACGGAATCCTTGATGGAGACGAACAGCGCGCCCGCGTCCAGGCGGAGCGGGGGTCGTCCGGTGCGCTCGCGGAAGGCGGCGGCGTCGGCGAGGAGCTTGACCTCGTCCGCATCGCTCCAGAGACTCTGGGCGGCGCCATTGTCTACGTCGAGGGCGACGCGCACAGCTCCGAGCCTTTCGAGGTCGCCGTTGTCTCCGTCGAGGCGGACGCTGGCGTCGGACCCACGCGAGCCCTTCGCCGCGTTGAGGTCGAGCACTAGTCCGGCAGTCTCCGCGGACTCGCGGAGCGTGCGCTTGAGCTCGCTCCTGCTTGAAGGGGGGCCGAGGTGACTAGGGTTGAGGCCCCGTTGGTTGCCGCCACCCAAGCGGGGCTGGGGACCGGACGAGGGCTTCTTCCATCTGCGCCTGCGATAGAAGAGGGGCGTGTGCGCCGGGTCGGTAGCCACGGTGGATGCCGACGGCTGTTCGGAGGGCATCGGTCCGGCGTGGTGCGTGGGCGGGGGTGGCCGGATACTCCGATGGGCGATGGGGGAGAAAATTGTTATAGGACGCGAAATACGCTTTGCTATAATAGGATGTCCACCTCGTTAAAATGACTCATGAAACGTTGATATTTTGTTATATATAATATTTAGTTTTTTTAATTATTTTTCTTAACTAAAATATATGTATTTTATTATGATGTGACCGTATTGTCCTGACCTTTTGCCTGTTGGGGGACAGAGCGCCGAGAAACTTGCTCCACTATGAGCCGTGACCATTTTCTCACTAAAAGGCTGCCAAGAATACGGGGCTGTTTGATTCCTGCAGAACTCCTAAAATTTCTATCACATCGAATGTTTTGACATATGCATGGAGTATTAAATATAGACTAATTATGAAACTAATTGCATAACTTACGACTAAGAGGCCGTTTGGCAGGGCTCCGCGAGCGGCTCCGACTCCGGCTCCTGCTGAAGCCCTGCCAAACGGGTGACGGGAAGAACGGCTCCGCTGCCCTTTTTCTATTGCACTTGGCCTCGTGGATGACAACACCTCTGCACGTCCGCGCTGGTCGGCAACAACCACGCCATCTCCCTCAGCGGCAGGGGGCATGCCCGGCGGCGGAAAATATATTCCTATGGTTTATTTATTTGATGTGATCGACGGTAATGTTGTTAACTTAATTACGTAAGTTTAGAATAGTTTGATTTATGTCAATCTCAACATCTATCATATCAACGAAGGGATTAGATCCAAAGGCTGAAAATATTTATATCCAGGTGTCTCAGATATACTAGCATTACTTTTATTCTTACCGGCTAGGACAGCTATGCTGAGAGGGCACTTAACCTGCAAACGCCGACCAAAAAACCAACTTAACCTTGTTTATAGAACACAAAAACCAGCCTAAGGCCTTGTTTAGTTCGCGAATTTTTTTGGGAAATGGTACTGTAGCATTTTCGTTGTTCTTTGACAATTAGTGTCCAATCATAGTCTAAATGAGCCGGAGCCCTTTTTCTATTGCGCAAACGGAGCCACAAAACCAAGCTCCTCCTGGCTCCTCCTTGCTCGGAGCGTGAAAGGACGCGGCGATCCTCCTGATTTGAGCGTGTAGCAGCCAAGCCAACCGATTTCCTTGCGTACGCGTGCTTTGCCTTATGTAAAGAAGAGGAGGAGCTTGTAGCAAGAATACGAGAAAAGACAGGGTTCCTAATGTAAAAGTATAAGAGAAAAATAAAACAAAAGGTGGCTTCAATAATTCAGAAATAGGCTAGGGTTTCCAATGCAAAAGTGATTGTTAGCATCTCATTACAGGTTCAAAATCGCCTGGTACTTGTAAAATATGTAATAAATCACAAAAATATAAATAAAATGTAAAATCAAGTTAAAGCAAGGGCAATATGGACATTCACTCTCTTCCATCCATTCTACAAAAACAGAAGGAGCCGTTTTGCCAAACGTTTTTCAGAACGGCCTCAGCTCCTCCAGAGAAGCTACTCCTTTAGAGGAGCCAGAGCCAGAGCCATTTTCAGAGGAGCCAGAGCCCTACCAAACAGGCCCTAATTTACGAGACGAATTTTTTAAGCCTAATTAGTCCATGATTTGACAACGTGGTGCTACAGTAAGCATTGTGCTAATGATAGATTAATTAGACTTAAAAATTCTTCTTGGAAATTAGCCTCCATCTATGTAATTGGTTTTGTAATTAATCTATGTTTAATGCTCCTTATTAATATCTAAACATTAGATGTGACATGAATTTTAGGAGCGACTAAAGAACCAAACACCTTCTACAACGGATGGACCGGATCACCACTCATCAGGAGAAAAGGTACGAGTGTTCCTGTGCTCAGCCGCCAGCGCTTTGTGGTTTTATGGAGCGCACCGAGCCTGGATGGAAGTGGGTTGACACACACATGCTTTAAAAAGGGGAGGTACTGTTGGTCACGTATCGTGTGAGAAGCTAGGGCCCAAGGTTTTGTACTTGAGGGTTCTCGACTTCCACAAGGTTTCTAAGACCAACTTTATCAGATTTTCTCTCTCCTTTCACTTAAAATTCACTATAAGGGATTGGGAAAACCATATTTATGATTTTAGGGAAGTGTTGCTAAAAAAACGAGAAATACATCCTATTTTCTCTCTTACTCCTCCTCTCTCTCTCTCTTTTCCTCTCTTCGCGTAGCAACCTACGTGGCAGAGTCAAGGCGGACTAGCTCACGCGCGGCCTCACACGGCGGCCAACTCCCGCACAGCCTCGGAATGGCGGCAAGCTCACCCGTGGCCCCAGCGGCCTCGGTGGACGGCATAGTGATGGCACGCCCCTACCTCAACGACGTGGGCCTGAGACATCAGTGAGAGATGAAGAGACAAAAGGGGATTGAGAGAAAAACTAGTGTTGGATACCCTTTATTTGAGGGAGAGGAAGGAGATTTTGAGGAATTGTGAAAAAAAACTTAGAGAAAGGGGGTTGGGAAGGAGATCTATTGGAGCATGTTCTTTAGCCTCAATCCCCTTTATTGTCCTTTATACATAAAGGAGATTGGTTTTCTCAATCCGATGAAATTGCTCTAAGCATGTGTTTAATTTGAAGTTGAAGGGGTGTGGTATTTGGTTTGGGGGCTAAGAGTGTTGGTACAGGGTAATATATCCTTAATATCCAGGTTCGTCCCATTCCTCTGAAACGAAGAAATTGATCGAACCTACTCTCTCTTCAGGAGTGCATGACCAGGATAGATGATGTGGCTAGAGCGTGGGAGCTAGAGGGGGCGCGGTAAGTGCGAGCAGAGCTCTAGGGGTGCAACGAGTGGCGCAACACAGTCCAAGTGGGGGCGCATCGGCGCAGCACAGTGGCGGTGGGCTAGGGCGAGCATGCAGCAGCGGTGATTAGTTGCAGTGAGGAGAGAAAAGCCAAGGGAAGAAGGGAGGAGAAAGAGGATAACACATGGGGCCATGTATCAAGGTCCTCGACCCATATCCATTTGTCTTCCGACCAAACAGAAAACCTAGGGCAATCCTATCCCTCTAACCAAAAATGAAATATGATCAACCCAAAAAAGAAAGATGGAATCAATCTATCCAACTTGGTTCTCAACCAAACACGCTAATTGTCATCGGACTTGGGGGGAAAGGTTATTGGTGCCTTCGAGGTACGGTTGGTGAATGTAGTTCTCTCAAAAAAAATGTAGGGAGGGGACAAAAACAACAAAACCACGATGACACATCTGATTGTAAGGGAGAAATGCATCTAGCGATGTGGATCTGATCGACGTGATATTGAAGGAAAATTGACTTGCTGTTTCTTTTTTTTTAAGTATTGCTAGGCTTTTTGTGCCACCTATGAAAATGTCCCTACTCTTGACAGTCGGGCCTCAAATTGGATAGACATAAGGAAGATGGAAACACACAGTAGATAGTACGCAAAGGAGTAGTAGATCAATATTTCAATGTTGCATAGCCTGAACAACTTCCAGACAGCATAAATAAATGCTAGTATATCACTGCACAGATTGAGCTAAATTCCAGAATCTGGTCTCAGATACTACTGCAGTGTCTGAAATAACTGATATACCCGGGGTGTTTGGTTCTGTAGTCGCTCCTAAAATTTATGTCACATCAAATATTTAGATACTAATAAGGAGCATTAAATATAGATTAATTATAAAACCAATTACATAGATGGAGGCTAATTTACAAGACGATTTTTTAAGCCTAATTAATTTGTCATTAGCATATGTTTACTGTAGCACCACGTTGTCAGATAATAGACTAATTAGACTTAAAAGATTCGTCTCACAAATTAGTCGCAAGTTGTGCAATTAGTTTCGTAATTAGTCTATATTTAATACTCCATGTATGTGTTCAAATATTCGATGCGACAGAAATTTTAGAAGACACTGAACCTGAGCTTAAATTCCACAATCCATCTGAAATAACAGTTGCCTTTCACATCAAAATTCCCGTCCACGGCACTGTTCCCTCGACACCATCATTCAGGAATCAGGATCCGCATGGCAAACCGACAATTTCTGGATTTCCACAAGGATGAGGATCTGAACAAAGAAACCATAGCCTTGATGAAGGTAAACAAACTGAAAACAAGATGGTTAGGTTGGCCGAAGCTTAGCCCTTTTACAGGCAAGCTGAATAGAACATCACTAATTCACTAAACAAGCTAGAATAAGCAGAGCATTCTCGCCGTCCTGTTTTGTTACAGAAGTCAGACAGTGCAACTGTGTTACAAGTTTTGAGAAAATGTTACAGCAAATAGGGAATTTCAGTTTACAGCTTCCTCCGAAGAACTTCTGCTGTAATTGACCCAACACTTAATCTGAGATGAGCAACAGGTTTAAACCAATCACACCAACAAACAAGTAAACTAGAGAAGGAAGTCTCCTACAAACCAGATGCAAGCCGAGCTAAGGGCCGAGGCCTTTGATGGCATCAGTGAGCAAGCCGCAGACTTCCTTAGCCAGATCATGCCGCCGCATCTGAGATTGCATCTCTTGATCAAGCTGCTGCCTCCATTTGGTTTCAATAAGTCTGCCCTCTTTTTTGCCCAGTAGTGACAGGCCCTTCTCAAGGGACACCCCTGCCATGGCTCGCTCATTCGTTTTCCAGTACTCGCCGAGCACCTCGGTGACCACCGGCATCATGGCTGCTGCATCCGGGACAGCACGTCGCTCGCCGACGTCCGAGTCGTCCTCGGAAGAGGGCACGACGCCGACACCCCATAGGACGGAGCACAGGTCCCGCAGGCGACGGTCGCGCGGGCCGGCGGAGTGGTGGAACTTGCTCTTCAGGCGCTTAATCTTGTAGTACACCATGAACTGGTCGATGCGCGGGGAGATGGAGTCCCTAATGGACTCGAACAGCTCGGCCATGTCCGGGAGGCGCGGGGCTCGGCCGTTGCGCTCGCGGAAGGCAACGGCTGCGGTGAGGAGCGTGAACTCGTCGTCGTCGCTCCAGTGTTTCTGGGCGGCGCCGCGGCCTCCACCGACGCGGGCGGCCGCGGCTCCGAGCATCCGGATGGCCCCGTCGCCTCCTTCAGCGCGGACGCGCGGGCGTCTGCGCCTCTCGACGGCGCCGTCGCCCGCGTCGGAGCGGACGCCGGTCGCGGACGAGCGCGCGGCGGCCGTGGCGAGCGCGAGCGCGGCGGACTCCGCAGATGTGCGGCGCCTGCGCTTAAGCTCGCTACCGCGGGCGGGGGAACCGCGGGGGCTAGGGTTTGGGCTCGAGTTGCCGTCGCCCGTGCGGGACAGCCGCTTCTTCGATCTGAGAGGGAAGGACGCCGCGGGCGCTGCGTCGGCGTCCATGGCGGATTCGGACGGGCGTCCGGATGACATCGGCGCGGCACGACGTGCGGGGGACGCGGGGCGCGGCGTGCGGCGTGGGCGGCGTGGCGTGGCGTGGTGAGGGCGTGCGCTCTATGGGGCGTGGACTCTGGCGATTGGGGTGGGGAAGTCGCCGGTAATCGATGCCACCGCGTGTCTATTGCCGCTGCGCCGGCTAGTTGCATTCCGTTTCCGTGATGTGCCCGCTTGCTTTGTTCGGCATTCGGCAACTTCGTCTTCACAAATCAGTGTCTCGATTCTCGAACGTGAAGTGCTGAACTGTGCGCCATTTTATAACAAAACAAAGCAAGTAAAAGCAGGCAATAAAACGATCGACATGAAATTCTCTTTTTTTGCTAGATTATTAAGAAATACTCCGTGATAAAGTTATCTGGTCGTTTGTATCAGCAGCTGAGAATGCACAGAGCCGTCGTTGGTTATTACAGCTTCCACCACGGGATAATAATCCATATACTCTGAAAACCAAAACGTTGGCATGGCAGCGAAGGCCAAAAACAAGCCCGGTGTATTCCGCTAAAACTGACGTGCATAGGAGATTTGCCTGAGCTTTACTAAAAAACGCATCAGTACGGCTTAGCCGAATTGCCCAATATGTTCCAACAATAATTCGATGCGTGTTTTCATCTCATTAATCTAGTCACCAAATACATGGGAAAAAAGAATATGGCAGCGTAAGATGATATCAACATGTAACAACGTCTAGGTGAATCCAGCAAAAAGAGATTGTTGACAATTATTTTGAGCTAGTCAGTAAAACCGGATAGCCACAAGGTTGCCTCGTTCACTTGAGGGCTTGATTTCTCGGCTGGCTCGATCACAAGATGCTCTTCAAGCCCCGACACTAGAGTTGCTCTTCATCAATCTTCAACGAGGATGAGCACAAGAGCCTCTTACAAACAATCAACCTCAGGAGCTCCGATCCTCAACAATCTCCAATGAGTGCTCGACAGAGTCTGCTGCCTCCAAGTTGTCTAGGTGGTGGCAACTGCCAAGAATAGTAAGAATCCCACAGCCTCGGTGTCACTATATGCTAACTCTCAAAGTAAATGCACTAGATCATACGTCTCCAATCTCTCAAGGACGCAATCTCAACTAAGAAAACGTGATTGGAGGGTTTTCTTGAGCTATAGTTAGTGCGTGTATTTGTTAGGAGTGCCAAGAGAGGGTCTAAGACTTGGACACGTACTCTATTTATAAACCACATTAGGAACTATCCATTATACCCTTTCAATGGGTCAAGCACATCCTCACTGGAAAACTCCGATGAGAGGCACTAGAGTTTGGCATCCCGGAGCCCCCAACGACTAGTTTAAACTTGCCATTGCATGGCCATTACTCCGGTACAGTTTCTTTGTTGGAATCAAGGAAATCTAGTGCCCACACAGATACTTTTTGTGTCTGAAAAACAATGTAGACGATTTACTGCGGCGAAGCTTCTAGTGCTTCACAACTTAAGAAATCTGACGGTTCAAAATCCTGTGCAGTACTGTTTTAGGGGCACCGAAACCTTTCGGTGGTCCTCACTGGAGCTTCCCGTGACTCACTATGAAACCTCCCACGCACTGCCTTCGAATCGGTTGCTACCACGTGTGAGGGACTATTCTTTGGTGCCCTTTTTCTGATGGCACCGAAACAATAGGTATACCTGTTAGCATTTACTGAAATTGCGAACCCTATACTCTGATGCCTAGAACCTTAGGAGGCGGAGTTTCACGAGACGAAGCCTTGCACCACGAATACGATGATTGGAACTGAACGGTCAGGGGAGCATAAGCTTCGGTGGCTATCCTCTGATAGGCACCAGACTTTTTTGTAGGTATAAAATTACTCCACCAAGCCTCTCTCTCTAACCTTTTTCAAAAGCACTAACTTCAAACAAACTCCTACATGAATAACAACATCTTTAGTACTAAGCTAGCATTTTTAAATGTTTCTCAAAGGTTTGCACTTACTTCCTCACTGCGTCACTAGATCTAACACATATACATTATTAGTCCTCACGTAGTGGCAACTTCTCTAATCACCTATGGCCGATGAAGCAAAACCTCTATCATATACCTTTGCCTTGAGCTCTTCTCCATCCATCCATGCTATCGATGACACCTATATTTTGCTCAAAGCATCCTTGTGGTCCTTACCTTGCAACCTTCATTCCTCACATGAATTCTTAGCCCACAAGTGTTGTTATTAATTATCAAAACCCAAATAGGGGACTATATGCTTTCACATGCAACACACATGTCTTCCTACCTCATTGGACAAACATGCAGGTGGAGGTAGAGATGTGTGATTCAGATGCACTCCGTTTGTTTCATTGTCAACTCATAGACAATACACATGAATATTGTCCTGACACCGCATAGGCATGTTGGAATCAATATAGCGAAGATGACCATAGGGGAGATCAAATGGGGGGACATCCAAAGAGGAGAAGAGGACCATCGATGCCTGACATGTGTGTTTTGGTGTGTGGTCGACACAGTCGTGACGAAGGTTTTGTGGCGGGCGTAGTTGCTTGACGGTGGCTTCACATTTGTGTTCAGAGTATACCACGGTTGTCGAGGACCAATATTACGGTACCCGAAGAGGGGGAGCTAATGACCGTCAACATTGATTCATCCACACGATCAGGAGCGCGACTACACCACTTGCTGGGTCACTTCTCATCCAGCCACTGAGACCATGGGCCCTGCCTTGTCTGACCCTCGAGGGTTGCCTTCGCCTTGGTGGGCGCTGCGGCCGCGGGCCCCGTCTCGCCCGACCCCCGAGGGTTGACTCTACCTCAGGCTGACTCCCAAGGGTTGGCTCCGCCTCGCCCGATGTCTGAGGGCTAGTGTAATACCCTCGGTGTTACACTGTACAGTTTTTGCTAAAACACTGCATGAGCATTATACTTATGTGTAATTATGTGTAATATAAGGTGTAAAACAATATACGGAACTTGAAACGTTCAATTGAAACACGAAACGAATGTTACAGTTCATGTTGCGTTGTATTACTTAGGGTCCTAAATGAATTTTTATTGAACGAAAATGTTATATAACGCATATACGAAACTTTGGAAAAGTTTGTAGCATGAGCTTCGTAGGCGATGGTGAAATACTTGTGGTCGAGAATGAGATTCGTTAGCTAGCATACTTGATAGCTTGGAAATCGAATTCGACGCGAACCCAAACGAAAACTCAGTCATTTTCTTAAGTCGGAAAACAGATCGACAAAGCAAAGTTTGGGAATTTTTATAGGAGGATCGGGTTAAGTGGTGGCATGGGTTTAGGGTTTGTTTTAGTAGCTTGACATGCCATCTTGAGCATAAAATAGTTAGTTTAGCGATCGAAGCCTTGAGGTGAGTTTTTAGGACACTTTAAAAATCATGCATGACACGGTTGCTGTGTCTGGGTGCGATCACTGTGTCGGCACTCGGCGTCACCACGCCTGCTACCTGATGTGCATGCCGCACCGCTGCTACTACCATTGCCACACCCTCGCCGCCCGCCCACGCGCCTGCCACCGCACTAGTCGGTCCTATCGCTGGCTCCACGCTGTCGGCTATGGCCACCTACTGCCGCGCCCAAGCCTGTGATTCATGCACGCGCGCGCACACCGCTATGGTAGGCCTGGCCACTCGGCCACCACTGCCACCACCACGGGCCCACTGTCCTGGTCAGTACGCTGCCGCCGCTGCGCCGTGTCGCTGCTCGCGTTGAGTCGCATCGCAATCCTGGCCGCTCTACCCTGCTGTCGCGTCCGCCTGCCGCCTCACGCTCGCCTATGCGGTGCCATGAGTGTGTGGACACGCTTGGCTCTGCCCGCACGTCACCTTGCCACGTGTGGGATTGCTGTCTGCTCTTGCCATCACTTTAGCTCGTCGACGCTGCGTTGTTGCCTCCCCTGGCCGACGCCGTCCACTGCGGCGCAGTACCGTGCCACCGTCGGCTTGCGGGTTCTGGCATTATGGCCAACCGTCTTGTGCAGGTCTCACTGTCCCCCATCGCCCATGCATGCTTATGCTTTGAGTTGACGGCCACGTCTCGCCACGACAGCGCCGAGCCAAACTTTGCCTACCTTCCCTATTTCTCTATCGCCGGGCCGCGCCGAGGCAAGCTCGCAGCGTTGGCCAAATCCATGAAATTGCGTGCGTCTGAGGATGGAGTAGAGACCTAGATACGCGCCGAACACTTCCACTACTGCTGCCAGCCGATGTCGAGCCCCAATTTGAAGTTCCTTCGCCATCGGTCACTTTAAGACTCCACGACAGCGCCCGTCTAATTCCCCTAGCCCCATCCACCTCCATCCAATTCGTTGGCACTGTACCTTTGCCCTGCTCCACTCTATCCCATGCGCACCCCATTTTGCCCTGCTGCTGCCATAGTCGTGCCATCGCCGCCGTTGCGAGGCTTGCCGTGCACGCATGGCTAGGCTCGCTCAATCAGTCTCCGGTCAAGCCACCACGACCTATAGGTTTAGGGTGAGTCGCTGTTGCCCATCCTTGAGTTTGTTCACGTTGTCTGTGCCTTGGCTCATGGGAACGTGCCCACCGTCATAGGGAGGAGTCCATCGCTATGGAGGGAGCTTGGGACAACGTCTCCGTTCACCGTCTCGCCTCCCACCGCTTTGAGTTGATGTCGAGCTGAGCATCGGCTCCTTAGATAGGGCTGTGAGAGTCTGGTGTGGCCGGTGTAGCCGCCTGGTGCCAGCGCCGCCGTGCCGGTGCACGCGTAGGTGCTGGGGGACTTGGCTGTGGTAAAGAAGGAAAAGGGGAGGGTTATATTCATAAGATAACTGTCTGTAGAAATAGTATCGTGGACCTCAACGTGGTTCATCGATAAGTCAGGGGCGTTCTTGCAAAATGGCCATCGCGCGCGGGCCTTCTCGTCGTGGGCCGGCATCGCTCGGCTGGGCCGCGCTGGTGGTACGCGTGTCGCGCAGTTAGGGGCTGCGCCGCGGTTAGTGGGCCGCGGTTTGAAGTTTGGTTTTCCATTTTCCAGTGTATTAATAAATGCTTATTCAATTTAGTTTTGAGCTGAACTTTGATAAATTATAGTAACTCTTGTAGATGTCTAAAAATAGTGAAACCAAGTTTGTTAGGTTCACAAAAATGCCATCTATCTGTTAGTGTAGTTAGTTTAAAGTTAGTTGTGTTAATGATAGATTCATAAATTCAAACTAGAGAGCTTAGTATTATGTAGATTAATATTTGTAGGAATTTTTGTGGCAAAATTGGTGATAGATATAGCTATGAGATTTTTATAGTAGGTTCATTAGATTATTATGTACTTGCTATAAATTTTATAGCCTCTAGAGTAGTTTGATAAATAGAGTAGCTATTATTCTTGTTTTATCATATATAGAGTAAATCAGTATTAGGAGTAAGAATACCTTTAGTTGCTATGGTAAGGTATGTTATGCTTCATACTTGTTAGTGGTAACAGTAAGTAACTTAGGACCTTGGTCGGTAGCACTAGCTTAGTAGTTAGATAGATGTATTTTTATTTTAAGAGTTGTTGTTGCCGTATTACTAAGTATTGCATTATTATTTCATGCATGTAGATCATGAGTTGGTAGAGTTCGTGCCCGTGGACAAATAGGATTACGAGGAAGTCATTGAGGAGTACGAGGAGGAGATCCTCGTGCAGGAGAGAGCCCTAGAGCCTTTTGGTGTTGACTTTGTTGACCCGCCGCCTGCCTAAGGCAAGCCCCAATGAATAACCCATATTTTATGATCAAGGAATATATATATATATATATATATGAGTAACCTGTCGTTACTCACAATAGGTGATAATTATGATGACTCATGATAAAATGGTGGAAAGGAAAATAGTGACCGGACAGGGATATGCTTGGGTACTTGTGGGTATAAGAGGTTGTGTCCTGTGGCCAACAGGGCATAGCTTGGTTACACTTTTTCCCTGTCTATGTTGGTTAAGGATCGGCCATTGCATAAGTCTCGAGGCAAGTCACAGATTTATTATCCTAAGCACATACTTGGGTATGGACGCAGGGAAGACTCGTTGCTCTCTTGTCGTGGAATCCGGCTCTTTCTAGACCGATTGATTGGAGGCGGAGATGGTGGAGGTCCTTGCACCGCACTGAGTCCAGGACTTAGGAGTGGGGGCTTGGAGTCCAAGTTTAGACAGAGACCTAGACACCTAGGACGGAGGGTGATAGGTTAGTCCTGCTTGTGCCTAGGGTACAAGTAGGACGTGTGTTTTTAGGGTACCCAGCTAGGGGCATTGATTCGTGAATCGACGGGCAATCCGGTATGGCTTGTTTTGGGTCTAGCACCGTAGTAAGAATTGGAAGATGGAAGGTAATGAAATGGAACTAATTGCTCAACTCCTGCTTAAAAGTAGAACATATGCTTACATAGAATGGCAAGATAATAAATCAATACGACTATTAATAATAACATAAATAAGGACTCACTATAAGTATTGCTTTCTACAAAAAGGAAACCAGCAAACCATAAAGCTCATCATATCCTTTGGAGTCGGGAAATTATTCCCACTAATCGGATAAGTCTTGCGAGTACATTGTGTACTTAAGGTTTATTTACCCCTATTGCGGGTAACACATGAGGAGTACCTTTGTGTGGAGGATTCATCTGGTGGGCACAGATGGATCCTTGTTCTTTATCGGTAGATGCTTATTTATGATTTTCGCTGTTTAATATTTCGCACTCTGACATTCGGTAATATAATAATGAATTTCTAAGAACACTAGATGTATGAAATGGATTAAGTATTGTAACTCGTTCTCATTATTGGATCCTTAGGAAAAATGTGGATATTTTAGGTTTTCTCTTGGGGTGTGCCCGATGGATACCGCCCGTTGTAGTTTGCTTTTGAGGCGCTTAGTGTCTGGTGGAAGACGAGTGCCTCCGTAAATATGTTATTTCGGGTGGTTCTGCCACAGCAGACTCTGCCTCGCCCGACTCCGAGGGCTAGCTCCGCCTCGCCCGACTCCGAGGGCTAGCTCCGCCTCACCTGACGTCCGAGGGCTGGCTTCGCCTCGCTCGATGTCCGAGGGACAGTTCCACCTCATCCAACGTATGGGGGATGGCTCTGCCTCGCTCGACATCCGAGGGCTAGCTCTGCCTCGCCCAATGTCTGCATGTGACTCCTTCATAACAACGCACGCAGATAAGACAGGGCACTCAAGTCAACTACAATATCGAGGACCGTACCCTGCACACCTATAGGAAAGTACCATCAGGATATGACAAGAAGGGCGCTTTGCGACCTTCCAGGCATGTCAGAGCCCAAAACAGTATTGTAGGCACCGACATTTTCCCTACAGTGTTGTGGGCGCCGCCATTTGCCCTCGGGTACGGATCCTAATGGAAGCTCACGACAACCACTACGGTCCAGGAGGGAACTTGGATCACCTATAGTAACGGACGTGCGGTCATTGGCTCACTGCATCGTCTGCTCCCTGTATGGCTATGGATCAGCACCTTGGTCTACCGCACCGCCCGCTAGGATGGGATGGGACGTGACAACTCGCTAACAATGCCAGGACATGGCATCATCAGCAGATAGACGCCTAGCATGGCCCTGTCAGGGTCAGCGAACATGCACCCAGCGTGGAGCTATCCCTATCCCTGCCTGCCATGTTAGTGGGTCCGCACAGAGGAAAAGGAAGACCCTATGTCGTTGAAGGATTTCCTTTGCCTCTAGTTTTTCTTTTTTCTCCCATCTGTAATCCCTGCTCTCCCTTGGTTTATAAAAGGGAAGACAGGGAACCCCACTAAGGGGATCGATTCAACACATCACGCATCACATCAAACATAGTTGAGCAACGACCAAGCTCTCAGCACCTATTCAACATTTCCATCAGAGACTTAAGACCTGTCCCTCTCTCACCTATTTGTAACCCCTACTATAAACTTTTCGGTGCTAATAACACGAGCAGCAGCCATGAACTAGATGTAGGGACATTCTCCCTGAACCAGTATAAACCTTGTGTCTTTTTAGCACACCATCCGGGCTAGACGCGTAATAACATAAATTTACTCATTGGTGTTTACTCGAAACAACGACAATGGTCGAGATCAAAAGAAATAAAAGAAAAGAGCAAATTGTGGGTGATTAGATGCAGCTTTGCCTATTTTCTGTAAGGCGGTCAGTCGTGGGAAAGATGATATGAGACATGATCGTAGGTTTCCTATTTTGTCAAATAGGGAACCGATGCCTAGTTCAACATTATTCATGAAATGCCTCACCATGTTCATGTAGGCATGTCCTTTATGCTCATTTTTTATTAGAACTTTGCTGGAGCACTACATATCATTTTTAAGAAGAGTAAGCAAATTCAGCACATTATGATACTATACTCCTATTACATTAATTAACATTGTAACCAAGATCCTGATTAGCTAAAGCCATGGATGCAAGGCAGCCCACAAGCAACTCTCTTGAGAGCCATTTCTTATCACATATTAAAAACTTACATCTGTGAGTTAAGTTCATCTTTAAAGATTCTTATGCTTTCTCTCCTTCAAAATGTTTTAAGATGTATACTAGCATCACCATAGTTGTTCTCCTTTGTCTTGCGTTGTGGCTCTACAAGAAAGTCAAACACCAATCTCTGTTTATTTCGCTAAAATTTAGCTTATGCTGATTTGTTGTGAGAGAAAAACACTATTCATTCACTGAAAAGTACTGTTGAAGTAGTGCTAAAAACAGGGCCAAGGAGCATAATCTCCTGACTAGCCCATATTTTGAGATGCATACAAATCTCATTCGCCAAATGAGACTGAATGTAAAGGTGCACTGTCTTTTTTGGCTCGTGATCGCACAACAAAGCACACATCATAATGCACCGCCATGAGCCTATTAGGTGTGAGAATTTAGTTGTTATAGGTTTAGTTGTAGATGGATAGATAGATCTTTTTTAAAGGTTATAGATAGATAGAAGAGATAAAGATGGTAGAGATAGAGATAGAGACGTCTATCAGGATTGGCCAGTCCAACCTGAACCCAAGCTAGGTTCAAATCAAAATCGACCCATGCCACTTGCTTCTCGTGAGAGCCTACTGCTTGCTTCACTGAGAAGCATCAACCGGACGATGCAGGGGGGCTGTTCAGTTTGGCACCGAGCCAGCCAGGCAAGTGAGCACATGCTACGTGCTATCGCCCCACTTTACAAAATTGAAGCCATGTCCTTACGCTGACCTCCCTCCCCTCCCAGCCTGATTTTTCTTTGTTTTAAGCTCTTTTTTTTATTTTTCATAAATATGCCCCTGGAGATATACTTTCAAAATCTGGACCCTTAGCTTGGCGCCATCATTGGTGGTGACGAGCTTAAACGTCTCGGCGCCATAGATTTTGACGCCTAGGTCTTGGGCTCGGCGCAAATATGATGGTGACTTGGTAGGCACCTTAGTGCCGTAGATCTTGGCATCGAGCTTGGCGCCATAGATCTTGGCACCGAGCTTGGTGCCAATCTTGGCGCTGTGGTTATTGGCACCAAGAACGGCGCCAAGATCTATGGCGTTGAGGTGGTGTTTTAACCCAATGTCCAACCTTCCTGCCCGAGCCTTTTTCCTCTTCTTTCTCCTTCCTGTTGGGTTTTTTCTCTCCCCACTTCGCCCTATCTCACGAATCGGCATATTGGACCTTGGAAATTTTGATTTGATCTATAGATCTTCGAGAGTATGGTATCCTCGCTCCCTCCTAGTTTTTTTTCAAATCGATTTGATATATATTAGTCGGATTTTTCAACTTAAGAATCATCATTACTTAGGGTTTCATGCAATTTTAATATTTATATTATACAACCATAGGATGCTAAGGCGTGGAAAAGCTACCAAACCAAGGTAACCTCAGCGCACGTTGTTATGGTTTGTTGTGGATCAAATGGGAAACCCTAGGTGTAGGGTTTAATGTTAATTGCTTTCAGTTCTTAGAACAAAAATAGCTAAATTGTAGTTATGGCTGGATGACTAGAAATGTCTTCGACCCATTGCCTCTGCCTAGTGGTGTTCCAGTGCCCATGTGCTTTTGCAACGATCCTTGCAAGGTAGTCAAGTCTGATGAAGAGGACACGAATAGGCAGAGGTATTGGATGCGTTCCAATTTTGCGTTTGAGCCTACACTTCGTCAGCGCCACATTAACAAGATGGTGATGAATTGATGTTTGTGTCATATGACATCTTGCATGATTTTTTTTATTTTATAACAATTGTATTTTTTTGTAGACCCCTCCACCGCTCTGTGATTTTGAGCAATGGATTGACACTGAGATCAAGCCTGAAGACAAGGAATGGATGCAGAAACTATTGCGGTGGGAGGTAGAGGACAAGAAGATGATGGAGAAGAGACGTGGAGAGGAGGCTGCGAAAAAGGAGTACAAGGAAGAGGAGGAAAGGAGGCGTGTTGTTGCATATAGGGAGGAGAGGGAGAAGAAGCTTAAGCGTGCACGCCGAGTGAAAACAACGATGGAGGAGAATCTCGATATCCTACGGAAGGGAAAGTGGCCTCGTTGCACTCAGTAGTCTCTATTACTTTCTAGTTCTATGGCTTATTCATGAACAATGTTGTCTATTGTTGGACTTTTCATTGTGTTGTCATGTAATGCACTTTAAGTATGTGTATGCTTAGGTCATGTACTGTGTTATTTTGTTTGTCGACACGTACTTCTAGTATTATTGTGTTGTTTAATGTGTCATAGTATTGGACTTTTCATTATGTAGTTATTTTTATTATTTATGGTCATAATATTCAGTTTAATATTGCGGACATAGTGAAATGTGATCACGTGCTGCAAACAAAACCTAATGAAGTAGGGCATTATATAATTCAACACACAAAACACATAAAATGGCATGTGAGAACATGTACTGAACTAGGGTACAGAGGTTTTGAACTAAACCTAACATGCCTTAGGTAATTGAAGCGAACAATAAGGACACAAAATGACATATGAGAACATGTACCAAATAAGGGTACATAGTTCCTTCGACTAAACCTAACATGCCTTAGATAATTAAACCAAACAATAAACACATGGATATGCCATGTGAATAAGATAGGGTCGTCCTAGTAGTGTGGCCACATAGCAAATTGTGTTGCATCTTCTCCATAGTAGCCTCCCATTATTGGTGGTGGTGGTGGCGGGGGTAATGACGGAGGCCCCTTGTTCTTGTGATTAGGGTAGATGCAATATGGATCATTGCAGAGTGCCTCTTGTGAACTTGCACCATTGTTGTTGTCGTCGTCTTCGTCTTATACCCGCTGCTAACTTCCTTTTGTAGATCGAAGATTTGGTCCTATAGATAGTAGATGTACTGCTGATGTGGATAAATTGGTCGAGGATCGACCCACCTAGTGAACCCACAGTTTTCTTCGAACTCGAAAGACTACAATAAGTATATCCTGTGAGTTATAAGGATATTCAAGAAACATATTTAACAAACAAAATGTAATAGCAATCTTCATAAGAAGTCCACTATGCATGCATTTTGGTCAATCTTCCTTCCTGTTATCGTATCCTCTGAGAGGGCACTCTTTAGTGAAATCACTCTTGCTCTCGGGGGAAAACTAATACACTGGTTCCTAAAAAAATCAGGCCCAAGAGACCCCTCCCACACAATGGGAGTTCCTTCGTCCTCCCTTTCCTCTCCCACTTCTGAAATCCTTTCCTCTAGATGACCCTCCAGACATTCATACTCTAATGAAACCGAATACTAGTTTGGTTTTCCTTTTGGTTAGCAATGCATCCTAGAACGCATATATATAGGCGGAGACATGTTTGCTAGCCGTTGTATTGTGCTGTAAATGCTCCTAGAAAGTCAACTCAAAATCACTGAAAATCCTATATCGTAGGACACTAGAGAGCCTAGATTCCATGACTGAAAAGCCTATTCGATTTTAGACTTCAATCACTATTTTAAAGGACACTGAAAAGTCTATTCGATGGTGACATGACAAATCACTCTAAAGGCTATTTTCCCTAAATTCCATGACTAAAAAGACTATTCAATTTCAGACTTCAATCACTATTTTAAACCGGAAAAATTGATGCCACTGATTAATACGTACTTTAGGCAGAAAATTTCGCCATAATTTCTCCTATTTTTATGCCATCCATACACAAATATGAGATGAATATTTAACCTCAATACAACATGTACAAACATACAAATATATGCCACATTCATCTGAAACCATATACATGAGCATATTAATAGTTCACATAGTCCATAATTATAGTCCATAATAGTTCATATTCGATAATAATAGTCCATACAATCCACAATAGTTCATAATAAAAGTCCACAAAGCCCATAATACTACATAATAACATCTATCACAAACCCTCACGGTCTCCTAGTCTTACCCTTACCCTTGTGACCAAGAGCATCGATGCCTGGAGTGTAAGGGTTAGGTGGACGGCATCGCCTAGTGCCTGAAGGTTATGTAGGCTGAGTCAAGGGAGCGTCCTAGAGCTAAGACAGACCAAGCTCCTTGTGCAAGCTCCACATATATATTAGGTTCCGAGACGGGAGGGTCGAAGTGTGCCCGCTGATTCATTGGTGGGGAAAACCCATGAGGGATGGGATCAACTAACACCCGACGCACAACCACGTCCAAACTTTAGAACTGGCACTTCATAACCGATCTCACATAGTTCTTCCACTGGTCTGCACACCCAATTGGGATCATCTTCCTTAGGATGTTGGGAGGAGAACCTAGGTGAAGTACACCCTTCACGGTGATGCCACCATCATCATCAGCTCCATGGCAATGTACCTCCTCTCGTGCCCTTGCAACCAACTCACTAAATGAAGTCTTCTCGTTGAATAACACATGCACGCTTTGTATCTCAACAAACTCAACATATTCATAGCGATCTCTTTCCACGATGCCTCCATGATATATGCTCACTAGGTTGTCCATCTAGTAATTCAAACAAAAATTGAAATATAGTTCGTTTAGTTGAAAGTAGCTGCTATATAGTACCTCTCTAATAGATACTAACCAACTACGCTCTAAATAACTATGTCACTAGCTATCTAACTATATTTATCTCACTAACTCAATCAATTAGCTATCTAATAACTATATCTATGTACCTATGTCACTAGCTATCTAACTATATTTATCTAACCATATCTATCTCACTAACTAAATCAATTACCGACGTCATCAAATTTACTAGAAACTACCAAATAATCAAAGTAGCACTACAATTCAAGCTAACTAAGTACCTATATTGCATATTCAAAAATTTTACCTGTCCAAGTCAATGCAGTGATGCGACATGGACGTGGACACTGGGACCGGAGCAGGATAGGGATGTGGAGGATAGGATCAACGGCGAGGTCGCGACGTGCTAGGAGCAGGGGCCGTGTCGTGGCTGGGGTCACCGGAGGGAGCACCTATACGTGCAGCGGACGTGGCGAGCCGGGACGGATGAGGTAGCGTGGGTCGGGAGGGGCACGCGAGCGGGCTAGGGCCGTAGGTGTCCAGCACGGTGGCGCCCGGTGCGGGCACGGGCGTGGGCTGTGGGGGTATTAACCCCTATACCCTTACGTCTAGGCTTGGGCTGGCCCGAATCAGGGGGTCTGGCCCACTAGAAGATGACGCGTGGCCTGACCAACCTGTTTGGAATCCCGCACAAGGAATCAAGGCAGATTTGGAGATCAAGCAAGATCCTGGTCAGTTAGAATAGGAATCCTTATCTGGCCACCTATGGCAATTGTAACTGGCTAGGATTAGTTTCCAGATCTGTAACCCTGCCCCCTGGACTATATAAGGCGGGCAGGGGACCCCTCTAAAAAACATCTCTCATTGACATACAGTAATACAATCAGACGCATGACGTAGGTATTATGCCTTTACGGTGGCCGAACCTAGATAAAATCTTGTGTCTGTCTTATGTCACCATCTTGTTTGTGGCTTACGCATCTGTCTGCCGATAATCTACTACCTTGGGCATACCCTAGGTAGACTACCGACCATATTTTGTCGATAGTGGCACGCCAGGTAGGAGGTACGCATACTGCTCTCTAGGCGAACAAGATGGTCATCATCCCCGTTTCCATGACTACGCCGAACGGCCTCACGTTCACCATCGACCGGATCACCTGGACCACCGGCTCTGATGACTTCATCGCCATGACCCCGGAGGAGGTGCGGGTTCAATCTGCGTCGACCACTGCTTCACCTGCATTAGCTACGGCTCTAACCATGGTGGATCTGGCTCTAACCACGGTGGATATGGCTCCGACCTTGCCAGCGTTGTCTTCGGCCATGCCGACAACCCGTCGTTCGCTTCCTCGCTACAAAAGGAGGCAGATCGACAACACCGACTTGCTCGACTCCATTGATTGGGTCGGCACCAAACTTACCGAAACCCTAGCTCTGGTAAGTTCAATTCAAAGTTAACCTAATGAGTAGGTAACTATGACCCACAACAGATCTACCCGACCAGCTCAGGCCAGTCGTCTTACACGACTCGGTATAGATCTCGTGGTCACATCTACTCCTGAAGGGCGCTCCGTTTGTTGCTGGCCAGCCCCTGCGATGGGTCTCCGGCTCTTCGAGTACGAAGCCTCGATGGAGAACCACCAAGTCCAGCCCTACGGCCTACGCAACTTCATCAACATGGTCTAAATTGAGGATTATCAAGAAGGATTGGTCCACACAGTTCAAGAGGGTGGCTCAAGCTCCTCGTTCGGTATCGCATCTAATGCCTCCGTTCACACCGAGCTCTAGCATCATGATGATGAAGGCGTTGAATACGATCTGGATATCCCAGACCATGCCCCGGGATTCCTGTGATTCCCATCCTTCCTACCAAGGTGAGGAGACTTGATCAATGTTGTCAGTAATGACGAACCACCGGCAGTCGGTGAAATAGAACAAGAAAGGCTAGCATACGAAGCATGCAATATTGACCGGTTTAATCGCCGACAAATCAAAGCCGAGGTAGAAGAGGAGGCCCGATGCATAAGGGTATAGCCACGTGACCTTAATAATGCCTTTGACAGGGTGGGGGACAAGCAGGTCTTCAGGACTCCAAGCGCCAACATAGTTGTTGCTATGGCGATAATGCAACGACTACCCAACACCCCAGAAACACATGCAGTTCATGATGATATACAAGCTTACTTGACGGCTGCTATGGCCTAGACCGCAGAGATTGTAAATCAAGCTCGGGCTCCATCCGTCTCAGTCGAATCAAACCACAGCCGCCAGTACTCAAGTCGCTCACAGCCACCCAACCAACGTGGCTCGCGTAACAACAACCCATCAGACAACCATCAAGGTGGAAATGGTGGCCATGATGGTGGTCGGAACGATAACCACCATTGGGATGACAACTGCCGCGACTTCCGAGACAACAACCACTGAGACAACCACGACAATCGCCGTGATAACCACGGTCGTAGGGTTAATCAGGGTGGCAACCGAGATCACTATGATGGCAATAACGATCTCCGCCATTACCTTGGAGAACACGATCTACGTGATTGCATCAACCAAAGAGCCAACGATCGTGCATCCCATGAAAGTTATCGTCGTATGGAATATGATACTACCCATGGCCCTCCAGGGTTGAAGCAGTTCACTCAACACCTTCACCAAGTCATATGGTCCAAGAACTTCAAGCTCGAGAAACTTTAGAAGTACGACGACAAGGAGAACCCCGAATTATGGGTCATGCTCTACAAAACTACGTGTAGATCAGCCATGGCTGACGAGCACATCATGTCTAACTACTTCCCAGTCGCTGTCGGCCATGTAGGTCACCAATGGCTGGTCAACTTGCCGACAAACTACTTTGATTCTTGGCAAGAGCTCAAGCAAGCTTTCATCGACAACTTCATTGCTACTTGCGAGCAACCTGGCAATAAATATGATCTGCAGCAATTCGAGACCGGAAAGATGAGCCACTACGCGAGTACGTCCGGCATTTCTCGGAGATGCGCATCAAGGTCCCATCAATCTCCGACAACGAGGCAATCGAGGCTTTCATTACTGGTCTCCGCTTCCACGATGCCCTATGAGACAAGCTCCTTTGCAAGAGACCTGAATCAGTCACAGCGCTCCTGGCCACTGCCAAGAAATATGTGGATGCCAACGATGCTAAAAAGATAATCATCGAAGAAGCAGCAAGGGTTCCACGCTCCGACCACCCCCCACACCGCGATGACTACCACGGCAACTATGGTCGGAATGACAATTTTGATTGCCGCAACCAGCGCAATGACCCCCACGACCACCACGACCAGCGTAATCAGCGGCGTAATCGCCGTGACGATTATAAGGGCAAGCGTGTTCGGGAAGACGACGGTGAGGTCAACACCGTTAAGAAAGGTGGCGGACATTGCAACTATGAAGAAGACTACGCCAAAGCATTGAAAGGACCTTGCCAGCTCCACCCCAAGTCAAACCATACCATGGAGAATTGCCGCATTCTCAAGTCTATCTACATGCGTCAATAGGCTCTGGATACGTCCAACAAGCCTAACGACGCAGGGGAATAGTGCAACGAAGACAACGATGATGAAGACGTAGATCCTCGTCACAAGTACGTCAAGCCAACCGATCGCATCCACACCATCATTGGAGGCAAAGTGTCCATCGAGACCAAACGAGAACGCAAGCTGCTCGCCCATGCCTACTTGAACGTGGCCAACACCGACAATCTCATCACCGATCCGTGGCTCCCTCCTTGGTCTCACCATGAGATCTCCTTCAGCAAAAAGGACCAATGGGTGGTAATACCTGAGCCAGGACATTTTCCCCTGGTCCTTAATCCTTGTATCAACAAGGTTCAGTTCGACAGAGTGCTGATTGACGATAGCAGTTCTATTGATATACTATTCAAGAACAGTCTGCCAGCCCTAAAGATAACCCAGGCAGATCTCAAACCATACTAGGCATAGTTCTGGGGTGTTCTCCTCGGTCAGAGCTCTACACCTTTTGGGCAGATCACACTACTTATGCAGTTTGGTACCCTAGACCACTTCCGCACCGACTACATCAACTTCATGGTCGCTGACTTCGACGGCACCTACCATGCTATCCTTGGTCGACCATCGCTCACCAAATTTAAGGCCAAAACTCACTATAGGTATTTGGTGCTCAAGATGCCTACCGAGAAAGGGGTTCTAACTCTTAGGGGCAACATATACGCAGCTTATACCTACAAGGATGATAGCTTCAAAATAGCAGAGGCTCATGACCTCTCTATTCGCATGGCTGAGACCATGCTCGACGCCAAGAAGACCTCAGCCAACCACCTGGAGATCCCAGAGCTCGAGGCTCCACGCAAGAACATCAAGTCCAAGGAGCACAAGGTGATCTAGCTGGTCGACGGTGATTCCAGCAAAATGGCCCTTATCGGGGCCAACCTAGATCCTAAATAGGAAGACGCGCTCGTCAGGTTCTTGAGGAGCAACATGAGTGTGTTCGCATGGAAACCTGCTGACATGCTCGGTGTACCTCGGAACTTGATCGAGCGCTCCTTGAATGTCAATGGCAAGGCCAAACCTATCAAGCAGAAGCTACGATGGTTCGCTCGCAACAAAAAGGAGGCAATTAGAGTAGAAGTTACATGGCTTTTGGCAGCCAGATTTATCAAAGAAGTGTATCATCCGGAGTGGTTAGCCAACCCGGTTCTTGTACGAAAAAGAATAATGAATGGAGAATGTGTGTTGATTACACTGATCTCAACAAACACTGCCCTAAAGACCCCTTCAGCTTACCTCGCATAGACAAGGTCGTAGATTCAACTGCCGGTTGTGAGCTACTTTCCTTTCTCGATTGCTACTCTAGTTATCACCAGATCGCTCTAAAAAAGGACGACCAGATCAAGACATCCTTCATCATGCCTTTCGGCGCCTACTCCTACATGACCATGTCATTCAGGCTCAAGAACACCGGGGCTACCTACCAACGTGCTATATAGGCCTACCTCAAAGACGAGATAAAAGACGACCTCGTCGAGGCTTATGTTGACGATGTAGTTGTCAAAACCAAGGAAGCACATACCCTTGTTGATAACCTGGAACACACCTTTGCAGCCCTTAATACATTCCAATGGAAATTAAACCCAAAAAAGTGCATATTTGGTGTTCCTTCTGGTATACTACTTGGCAACATCGTCAGTCATGATGGCATATGCCCTAACCCAGAGAAAGTCAAAGCTATCTTGGACATGAAGCCATCCAAAAAGGTGAAGGATGTTCAGAAGCTTACCGGATGCATGGCCGCTCTCAGTCGTTTCATATCAAGATTAGGTGAAAAAGGATTACCATTTTTTAAGCTGCTCAAAGCATCCGAGAAGTTTGAGTGGTCGAAGAAAGCAGACGATGCCTTCACACAGCTAAAACAATACCTTACATCACCTCCGGTTCTCACTGCTCCCAGAGAAGACAAAACCCTCCTGCTTTACATTACGGCAACTAATCGAGTGGTCTCCACTGCCATGGTGGTCGAGCGCGATGAGCCTAGCCATGTTTACAAGGTACAACAACCAATCTATTTCATCAGTGAAGTACTCAATGAATCCAAGACCAGGTACCCATAAATTCAGAAATTGATTTACGCCATACTGATAACATCTCGAAAGTTGAAACATTACTTCGATGGATACCATGTGGTGGTCATGACCGAGTACCCTCTAGGAGACATCATTCGCAACAAGGATACAAACGGGTGCATCGTCAAATGGGCAATGGAGCTATGCCCTTTCTCCTTGGAATTTACAAGCCATACTACAATCAAGTCTCAGGCACTTGTCGATTTCATCGTCGAGTGGACAGACTTAAGCACACCTGCCTCTCAGGGGCCCGATGAGTATTGGAAGATGTACTTTGATGGCTCTCTCAATATCGATGGCGTAGGAGCAGGAGTCCTTTTCGTGTCACCATCCAAAGAGCAGCTCTGATACGTCCTCAGGATTTATTTCCCGGCGTCTAATAACACCGCCGAGTACGAAGCATGCCTGCATGGTCTGTGCATTGCGATCGAGCTTGGTGTCAAACATCTCTATGTCTATGGGGACTCGGCTCTGGTCATCAATCAACTCAACAAGGACTGGGATATGACTAGCGAAAAGATGGATGCATACTGCAAATCGATCAGAAAGCTGGAAGACAAGTTCTATAGCATCGAGTACACACATGTGGTCCGGGACAAAAATCAAGTAGCAGATGCGCTGTCAAAGTTAGGATCATCCCAAGCTAAAGTCCCACATGGCGTATTTGTTCAAGACCTGCTCATGCCTTCCATCAAAGAGGAAGATCCCACGGTCGACAAGCCTCTAGACCAGCTTTTGGTGGCTACGGTTCCGGCATCAAACACCATCGAACCACCTCCGACCACTAAGAAGCCTGACTGGAGAGTACCTTTCATCAAGTACCTAACAAATGGTAGCGGTTACATCGATTGGACAGAAAACGAACGCCTGATGCGTTGCAGTAAGTAGTATCTGCTCGTCGATGGCAAATTGTGGCGCAAGAACGCAAAGGAGGAAATCTTGATGAAGTGTATAACCCAGGAGGATGGCGAACACCTCCTGGACCAAATCCACTCTAGCTCCTACGGCAACCACGTGGCCTCAAGAACGCTGGTTGGCAAGGCTTTCTGAGCAGGGTTCTATTGGCCGTCAGCTATAGCCGATGCAGAGAAGCTAGTCTGCTATTATGAGGGTTATCAATTCTTCGCCAAGAGAATCCTTGTACCAACACACGAGATTCAGACAATACTAGCTTCTTGGCCCTTTGCATGCTGGGGACTAGATATGATTGGGCCCTTCAAGCCGGCTCCTAGGAAATTTACATGTGTCTTTGTGCTGATCGACAAATTTTCTAAGTGGATAGAGTACATGCCTATAGTACAGGCATCTTCAGAAAAAGCCATCACGTTCATCAACCAGGTCATCCACTGCTTCGGCATACCCAACAGCATCATCACTGATCTGGGTACTCAGTTCATCGGAAACGCTTTTTAGGACTTCTACGATGAAAGGAGCATAGTAGTAAAATACGTCTCGGTGGAGCACCCTAGAGCTAATGGATAGGTCGAGTAGGCAAATGGTATGATCTTGGACGCACTCAAGAAGAGGATGTATAGAGAAAACAACAAAGCTCCCAGAAGATGGCTCAAAGAGTTACCAGCCATAGTCTAGGGCCTCAGAACCTAGCCCAGTTGCAATACCGGTGTATCACCATATTTTATGGTTTACGGTGCTGAGGTAGTGCTCCCAGCAGATATAGCCTTTAGGTCAGCAAGGGTAGAGAACTTCAACGAAGACAAGGTCAATGAAGTGTGGGAGCTAGAAGTGAATAGTGCAGAAGAGAAGTGGCTTGATTCTTGAGTACGTACAGCCAAATACCTTGCTGTTTTGTGCAGGTACTACAACAAGAACGTTACGGAGTGTTTCTTCATGGTTGGGGACTTGGTCCTAAAGTGGAAGATGAATCAGGCCGGTGTCCACAAACTCACAACTCTATGGGAAGGGCCCTTCATGATCAAGGAAGTTACATGACCAACATCTTATAGGTTAGCTCACCTGGACGGTACGGACGTACCCAATTCATGGCACATGACAAGCTTAGGCGTTTCTATGCTTAACTACTAAGATATGTACTCCTCTTGTACTTTCGATTTAATTCAATAAAGCTATTATGATTTCTCCGACCACTCTAATGTGTCACTTTGAAGTCTATCGTTATCCTAACTCAACCAGTCAAAACCGACCACCATTCCTTCTTGAGTTTTTGGAGCAAGCCCTATCTCTGGTTCCTCCCAACACGTGCATGGGATCTGCTCTCTACGGTATGGGTGATTGGCAGGTCCCCTCTGGTTTGACTTGTCTGCGTCTATGTGTGCACAGGCTACGCTCCTCACACTCCGACCACAGGACAAACCAGGGCCATACAAACCTATTAGGATGATGTGTCGACTAAACTGGTACAACTAAATAGAACGCTAATATATTCTTACTTAGTTACACCAACACGAGATCTAAGCTTAAATACATTTTTCACAAAACAAACAAGCTTATGCTGATATATAGTTATGTTATTACAAGCTTGCCTAAAAAGGTCCAAGTTTACAATAACACAACTACATCTTCTTCTACAGCTACAACCTATACTATTGGCTGGTCGAGTCACACGGCACCTACTGCTCGCTGGGCCTGGCATCATGCTCGAGTCCCGGGGACTCTTGTACTGGTCGAGCTGAAGAAGATGGCCCCGCCGATGCCTGGCTGGTCAAGACCGCAGGCTTCACCGGTTGGCTCAAAACTGATGGCGCTTTCAGCTGACTTGTTGATGGCGTACCCTGTACAGGTGCTGTCCCGCCTTCACACAGGTTAATGTCGCCAATTATTTTTGCCAACAAGTCTAGCTGGGTCATCCAAAGCTCCTTAGCCTTGTCTGGATCTACCTCCTTCGGGTATCCAGCCTCTAGGCATTTGAGATCGATCAAGGGGTAGTGAGCACGCACTATGCTTAACACATGCGCACCGGTGTACTCACCCGCCTCCTTCATGAACTCCTGGAACCATCCCCATGCCTTTTGGCATCTATCGACCAGTCCGAGCTGTGGCGTCCTTGGCACGTCCTCTGTAAGTGCTGGATCGATAAGGTTGAGGACCGGCAAAATGCCCATTGCCACTTCGTAGCACCGGTTCTTCCACGTGTCCCGATCCTCAGAGATCTCTTGGCACCGCGTCTTCTAGCCGTCATGATCTTTTATCATGGCTTCCAGATGCTTCTTGGCATTGACTTTTAAAACTGCAAACCGCACAAGCCATTAAAATGTCATACCACGACAAGATAAAGCGGGCAACAAAAGTGAGCAAAGGGGTTTGGAAAACTTACTTTTCAGTTCCTCTTTCATCTTGGTCATGTGGTCCCAGAGCTATGACTGGTCGTGCGCTAGTTTTCTGTTGTCCTCCTTCAGGCGATCACACTCTACGACCACACGATTGTTCTCCTCTCGGAGACAGACCACTTTGGCTTCTAAGCCTACACTACAGCTGTTACTACCAACAACGCAACAACACTCGTCATGCACTCGTTGTGATAAAGTGACTACTTACTTGTTCTTTCCTACTCTTTGTTACTGAGCTGGACGACCAGGTTCTGGTTCTAGGACTCTTGCTCCATCCTCTCACGGTTGGTGGCTTCAAGTTGGTGGCGCAAGCATTCCACTTCTGCTATCAGCTCTTTATTGCTTGCAGTGATCCCCTCGATCTGGTCAAAGCATTTCTTATGGTACCTTGCGGTCTTCATTAAGTCCTATATGTAAAAAGCTAAGTAAGAAAGTTTGACTACATAGTAAGATCAGGTGATGAAGCAAAACATACTTGGACCTCCGTCACCAGTTGTTTCACCGCTCGTTCAACCTTCTTGGTCTCTTTGACCTCTAGGATTTCCTCATGAACAATCCATTGGTCGTTCCACCAGCGTGACACATATACATGTTGTCGCTTGTCCTGTGGATGGCCTAGGACCTCCTCTACTTCGTCCTCTTCGGCCTCCTCTTTGGGTATCGGTGCTGGTCTAGAGTTGGCAGCTTCTACGATCACTATGGCCTTTCTACGGGCTGCAGCATCGACAAACGTGCTCTATGCTATCACCTCCGGCCGCTGCTCCTTGATCTGTTCCGTTACTTTTGGTGCTGAGGTGTTGCCCTGAGTAGGGTTGGTGCTCGGAGCACTTATCCTTGGCTCGGCTCTTCCCTCGACTACCTACTCGGGGACTATTGTCTGGCTGCTTGTGTGCTGAGGCTTCAACGAACCTTCTGCTGTGGTTTTCTCCATGGCCGGCTGCTGGGCAGTCTTCTCTAAAATTGCTGGTAGAGCCACGCCGCCCCCGGCTAGTTGGTCTAGATTTTCAGTGGACGCCGAACTAGTATATCCGAGATAAGTTTAGAAGGTAACCGTAATCAATATAAATTGTAAGCTTACATCAAGGTTACAAATACTTACATGTTGGAAGCACGGAATGATGTGGTGAAGGCGCGTCTCTTCGGCCGTGCTTGCTCCACGTGCTGTGCCGGTGACACCTGGTCTCCCTCTACGTCTAGCACCGACGCTGGGGCTTGGTGCTCGACCCCTTCGCCACTTGTCCTGGCACTGTAGTGGTCGGTGATGTGAGTCCTACCGGCACAGAGGAGCCACCTTGCTCTGTCATCTCCAGTTGCCTCCTCCTCTTTTGAGGGATGAGTTGAAAGATGCCTGCATCCTCTGTGTCGTCATCCGACAAAGTCAAGATCGCCTAACGATGCTTGCTAGTCGCCGGCCGCTTACCAGCAGCTTTGGTCGCTGCCTCCTCTCCAACTCCGAGCATAGCCCAGTCCACGTCCTCGCCCCTGACGCTGGTCTAGGTGGTCGGGTCAGCAACTTGTGGCCAATCTACACCAGAGGGTGGCGACACAAACACTGTCGCTCTATCCCGACCATTAATCTGGGAAACAAATAGGAGATCACACAGTAAGTTTCTACTACAATATGAGACTACGGGTATAAGGCAAGATGAGTTACCTTTGGGGGAGGTCGGGCGAGCTTAAAAACATGCTCGATGTCGCTCAATCTAACATAATTTGGATCAGCTAAGTTAAATAGCTCTCCAATTCTCGCTCTGACTTCGATCTTATCAAGCTCCTCCTGCCTCGTCCTCGTTGGGTCTACGCTACCTTAGTACTCGTAGCTAGGATGTACCCTCCTCTGGCAGGGCTGGATCCTTCAGCTGATGAAGTTCCCGACCATGCTAGGACCGTCCAGTTTCTTCCATGGGATCATCCCAAGTATTTCTAGAATCTGTTCTAGGCGCTCGGGCTTCTCCGACCAAGTGGTCCTCTTCTCCGGAATGAACCCCACGTCGCACAGTGTGATCGTGTTCGGCTCTTCACGGATGTAGAACCACTTCTTGTACTAGTCGTCAAGCGACGTGTTCCAAGGGCAGTGTAGGTACTGGGCCTTCATCCCATCACGGAGGTTGAGGTACACACCTCCGGCTATCTTTGAGCCACCACTTCCTTTTTTCCACAGACAGAAAAGATGGCGAAAGAAGTTGAAATGGGGTTGGAAGCCGCCATATGTTTTGCAAAGATGAATGAAGGTGGAGATAAGGAGAATCGAGTTGGGATACAGATTGCAAATCCCAATCTCGTAATACAGACAGTCCCTGAAGGAAATGGTGCACTGGAACCCCAAAACCCCGCTTGAAGAAGTCTTCGAAAACCATAATCTCACCTGGTTATGGATAGGGGTACCCCTCGCCCTTCGGCGCGCGCCATCCTGCGAGTTCTTTGTTGTGGAGTACTCCCATGATGACAAGGTCTTCGATGGTCTGCTCGTTGCTTCTCGACTTCCACCACTCCTTCGCTATGACTCCTGCTTTCTTCTGGGCATCACTTTTCGCCATGAATCTGGCCTTACTGATGAAAGAGGATACGGTGGAGGATTGATTGGTGATGATTTCAGAGGTATTAGGGTTGGCAAGAGGAAGAAGAAGGCTGCGGCGACGAATGGTAATGGGGTTCGGTAAAAAGTAACTTACCAATTCTATACTATATTTAACCAAGAGTTCTGTCGTTTCGTCTGTCCGAGATTCTTGGGAGACGTGCGCATGCGCCGTAGACGGTTGTTTTCATAACCTCGAGATGTATGCCAATATATGCGCCTCTTCGTTATCAGTGTAGGCGCCTCTTCGTTACCAGTGTGAGAGGGCCCACGCTGACGCACCTCCATATAGGTGCCAAGTGACTGTTTGCTTGAAAGGACAAGAAGGCAGTATGACGTGCTATACCCGTCTACTTTTTTTACCAGACGTGTCAGATTGGACTTGACAGAGTAAGAAGATAAATAAATACACCAAATAATAGTACAAGTGGTATTTGGTTCTTCGCCGCACCTCTCGTGCTCAAGGACTGTCCAGACCACTACCGTGCTCGGGGACTGTCCAGACCACTACCGTGCTCGGGGACTGCTCTGACCACTACCGTGCTAGAGGACTTTTCAGACAACTACCGTGCTCGAGGATTGTTCCGACCACTGCTCGAATACCACTCTCCTTGGCTACATGTGATTTGTATTCACATACAGTCGAGAGGCATTTATTTAGATCTTGCTACAAGGCTTATACTTCGCCTTCCAGCAAGCTCGGGGACTACATCGGTACGATGCAAACTTCAGTGGAAATTCTTTTTAGACCCTGGTACCACGTGCCTATGACACCTACTACCAGGCTCGGGAACTAAGTGGGCACACTTCACCTTGCGGTGAATGTGTTTATTTTATCGACCCCTATGCTTTGACTGATTGCCTGAATTACTATTATCCAAGGATCACTTACATTTCTTTTCAACAATACAAGTGGGCACACTTGATAAGGAAAGGAATCTTGTTCTTTTTTCTTTAGAGCACCATGCATTTTTCAGACAATCTGAATCTTCAGCTATAATCGTGGTCTACTGCTCTCTATTCTGACCAGAATGCTGGCACATTCGATTGGTCAATGTTTCAATCAGTTGGAGCTGATATGAAGACGGATCGCATTAGTCAAAGGAGATCGAACGGCATGTCGCAGCATAATACATGGTGCTCGAGGACTAGCTGTGGGGGTATTAACCCCTATACCCTTACGGTTAGGCTTGGGTCGGCCCGAATCAGGGGGCCTGGCCCACTAGAAGACGACGCGCGGCCTAGCCAACCTGTTTGGAATCCCGCGCAAGGAATCAAAGCAGATTTAGAGATCAAGCAAGATCCTGGTCGGTTAGAATAGGAATCCTTATCCGATCACCTATGACAATTGTAACTGGCTAGGATTAATTTCCAGATCTGTAACCTTGCCCCCGGACTATATAAGGCGGGCAGAGGACCCCTCTAAAAAACATCTCTCATTGATATACAGCAATACAATCAGACGCAGGACGTAGGTATTACGCCTTTACGGTGGCCGAACTTGGATAAAATCTTGTGTTTGTCTTGTGTCACCATCGTTTGTGGCTTGCGCATCTGTCTACCGATAATCTACTATCTTGGACATACTCCTAGGTAGACTGCCGACCATATTTCGTCGACACGGGCGCGGGCGCGGGCTGGGGCCGCAGACAACCGAGGCTACGCGCGGTGGTGCGGCAACGCTGGCGGCGCCCTGGCTCGGGAGCGGTAGAGAGAAAGGAAGAGAGGGCCTATACGTAACACAGGGCTTAACGCCAATAAGCACGTAGCCAAGCTCGACGTCAAGATATGGCGTCAAGGTGCCTGCCAAGTCACCGCCATGTCTGCGTCGAGCTCAAGACCTAGACGCCAAAATCTATGGCGCCGAGACTTATAAGCTCAGTGCCACCAATGATGGCGGCGAGCTAAGAGTCCAGATTTTAAAAGCTTACCTCAAGGGCATATTTATAAAAAAATTAAAAAAAAGCTAAAAAAAAAAATCAGCCTCCCAGCTCGCAGTCCCACCAGGCCAGCACCCTCTCCTCCATCCGCCCACTGGATCCGAGAGACCCACGCGAAAAACTCGGGCCGGAAAAAACTCGCCAGGAAAGAGAACGCTCGGAAGGGAAACACAGGCTCCGGCTCGAGACGAAACCCTAACCCTAGCTCCGCCCGCCCCTCCGCCGTCCCTCCTCGCCGGAGGTCTTCCCCAGCGACGCAGCCTCCGCCGGGGGCTACGGCGGCGATGCGCCCTTCCCTGTTGGAGGCGTTATGAGCGGGGAAATGGCCCGCGCCGAGGCCTTGCCCCAGGGGGAGGCCCCCGGGTTCGGTGTCGACCTGTATGCGCAGGCCACCAAGGCTGTGTCCCTGCGGACGCCGTTCGAGGGCGATGAGGCGGCGCCCAGGGTTCCCACGCTGCCCGCGCGTCTTGTCAGCTGGGCAGGGCCGGGGGACGCCCGGAAGAAGCACAAGAAGATTCTGCCTCCCCCTCCGGACGATGCTGCTCCCGAGCCTCCACCACAGTCACCTGTAGCCACCCCTGCGAAGGTTGGCTTGTGGGACCAGTTTGAGGCTTATTTCCGTCCTGTAACATTGGCTGATGTCGAAATGTTAAGACCAAAGCTCCCATTCGGCTACAGCAAGGTCGACTCATCTATGCTAATACCATTTCTGGGCAGTGACAAGGAGTTAATAAACCAAGCTGAGACATATGACGTGGCTGTGGCTGAAACAACCTCGTATTTAGGTGTTGGTGGCGAAGAAGTGGTCACTAACCGGGAGCGCGGCGTGCAAAGTGTGCATCTGGCTAGTCAGAAAGAGAGGAATGATCAAAGCGTCGAACAGGACATACATGATGTGGTTGTGCAACAAATGGTCAGTGACAAAGAGCTTAATAGGCACAGAGGGGGACAGGGCATACACGAAGTTTCTGTTCAGTTGGGAGGGAGATCATTTGGAGTGGATCAAGCTGGGAGCAGCAGTGGCATTGTGTTAGCACAATGTGTAGAGGAGGAAGGAATTTCACTTAATTGGCTGCTAGGAGCAACAGGCCGGTTTGTTCTCACTTCAGAGCGACCCAACAAGAAGAGAAAGCTTCTGGGTGCCGATGCTGGGTTAGAGCAGCTTGTTCTGCTCCCACGCGTAGGGGCTGAGGCATCTTCAAGCTGTGATGTTTGTTGTCTTGGAGAAAGTTCCATGGAGTCCAATAGGATAGTTAACTGCAGCAACTGCAAGGTGTCAGTACACCAGAGGTGTTATGGTTTGCATGCTGTGCCTGATGGGCAATGGTTGTGTGCTCGGTGTACATATCTAGAGTCTACAGGGTGGTCATTGAATGAAGATGCTGGCGGCATCCAGTCGATGCCTTGTGCTTTATGCCCAAAGGAGAAAGGGGCTCTTAAACCTGTTAAAGTGGAGCCTACTCGAATTGCGGGTGTTGGCCACCAAAAATTTGTGCACTTGTTCTGTAGTCTCTGGGCACCAGAGGTTTTTGTTGAGGACATGGAGTCAATGGAACCTGTACTTAGCCTTGAAAATGTCCAAGAGAATCGGATGAAGTTGACGTGCAGTATCTGCAAGATTAAGCATGGTGCATGTGTCCGATGTAGTCATGGTATGTACTCTACACACCATGTTTTCAGCTTCTGTTAAAAAGAATTGTGAAAAGCTGACATATATCTTCTTATGTTTCAGTTTATATGCTATCATGATTTAGGAAAGTGTATTCTACTGCTATTTAGCAAATGTACAATTTCTACAGCTGTATTAGACTATTTTTTTTGTGGGTTATCAACTGTCTTTCTTCAATCATGAATTCAAATTTGACCTACCAATCCATTCTGGTTTTCAGTGTGTAAAGGGCAAAATTTCAAAACTAGGTTTGACTTAACACGCTGAAGGATTTTTTCATAAATTTTAACTCTATGCAACTATGCAACTTTGATAGAATTGGATTGGATTTTGTTTTGGAAGGCAAAACTGGCACACACCAATTCACCTTTTTTTTGTAGCTATAGAATGAGTTTGAATTATTGTGCAATATTTGTGGAGAATCTGTGACATGGCTTTTTCAAGCAAGCAAATTTTTAACCTTTGTATCTTGTTTTTGAGTATCCGCACACCTATGCATGCATCAATTTAATATGCCAGCTTAGAAATTAGACGTGTTGCCAAGAATAAAGCAATAATTGATATTGTGTAGCCCACGGTTCAGTACAAATCTAAATCAAGTGTTAATCTGACTTTTTAAAGTATGGTGTAATTTATATGTGTGTGTATATTTATTTTAAAATATATGTGGTAGAATCTGGTGTTAATTTGCTTTTTGTGTTAATCGACCTTGTTGGCTTTGTGATAGTTTATTTATTCCTTGTTACTTCATGACTATCTTGAACCCATGACATGAAAAAATGCTTTAATCCTATGTTATATAGTTGCTTTCTGATGAGAACATTGTTATTTATTTCGTTTGTGTGCCTGTTATCAATTGGTATACGGAGGCTGACTGGGTCCTTTCTTAAAAAAACACTGTAATTTCTTTGCTTTTAAGTAATGGAATCTGATGTAGCCCGTTATGAAAAAAAGGAGAACAACAGAGTTATGATATTACATATATGCTGCATTTTTATATGCCAGCTAAATACTATCCAGTGCTCTCTGAGGAAATGCTTTCTGCATTTGTCATCAGAAAACTAGTTCATTGAAAATGTTGGTATTACTTGCCAACTTAATTATTTGTGGTTGCATCTTCTAGCAATGCTCTTCATTTGTTTGTGGGAGCCTTCAAATAAATGAATGCTTTCTGCAAATGATGCATAACCTGTTTTGGTAAAAAAAATTGTCATCCTGATGGATGTATCTTCAACAATGGTTTACAGCTTGATATCACAATTTTTTGGTACTCTGAGTTCCTTTTAACTTGAGAAATGATCTTTGTTGGATATCCGGCTACAAGCTAGTTTTCTGAAGAGCAAATCAAGATGGAATATTCGTATGTTCTATCTCAACAGTTAATCATAGTTTTTAGGATGGAAGCATGTCCAGTTTCAAACTCCTTTGATCTCCCTCAGCTTGTTTCTTCTAAACATTACGTGACCTTAGTTTTAACTAATTTCTAACTCAAAGGAATACGGTCTTTCAATACTTTTTACTAAGTTTCGTGTGGTTTTCAGGGACGTGTCGGACACCCTTTCACCCTATATGTGCAAGAGAGTCAAAGCATCAAATGGAGATATGGGGGAAATCCAGACACCCTAATGTTAGGCCTTCTATTCTTTTGGTTGCCATTAGCCTTACTGAGGTCAATATGGTTCACTTCTCTTGTTTCTTTGCTTCCCTTTTGTAGGTTGAGTTGAGAGCATTTTGCTCAAAGCATTCTGCAGTTGGATACACCAGTTCTATAGAGAACAGTAACCTTGCTTCTGAACAGAATCCTAGAAAATCTGGCCCAGACAATACCACCCTCAATTCTGGTAAAATTCCAATACTAAGGTTCACACGCAAAAACAAGGACAAATTCATCAATTGTGGAACCAGTACCTCTAGTTCTGGTAACCTAATCAGAGTCAAGACCATAGAGCAAGGTGCTTTAGCTAACACAGTTAGAAATGCAAATACTCAACCTATTCGAATCTGGGAAACAGGTGCTGGTCATCCCTCTGCTGGTGGGGATCATATGAGAAGTTCTGGTGATATTGCTGTAGTGCTTAGAAAGGTAACTGTTACCCATACAATATTTGCATAGAGAAAATGAATATCCTTCCTAACCATTGTGAAGTAAAAACATTAATACCTGCACTGGTTTTGCAGCTAATTGACAGTGGAAAAGTTAGTGTTAGTGATATAGCATCTGAAGTTGGTATTTCTTCGGAATCCTTGGAAGCTGCTCTCGTGGTACGTCATGCATATACCTTATGTTTGCTATGCCAACTTCATTTACAAACTATTTTGCTAAATTTTTTATTGCCAGGGTGAAACTACCACATTTTCCCATGGTTTGACACTGAAAATTATCAAGTGGCTCCAAAATTCTGTGCATATGCATGGTGCTCAAGGAAATGTTTGTAAAGGGAGCTCAGCGGTGGTGCAAGATAACAAATCAGATGGATTGGACACCACAGATACTGTTGATGTGAAAAATGCATTGGTCCTAGATCATGACAAGGGTGTACTTGTTGATGTGCCGGATTCCGCTGTAACTGAACCTGCACGAACAAGATCTAAAAGCAACAGTAAGGTATTGAAAGAAAATAATGCAACATGTGCAACTGGTGTGACTATTTTGCAAAATGGAAAAAAGAACATGGTTAAAGAAAGTTCTAATCCTGAGTGCTCTGCTAAAGAATTTGCAAACGAATCTACTCAGGAGTTTTCCCCAACCAGCAACAAAGATGTTTTAAAGGATGAACATGGAATATTGGTAAGAAATATGACTTTTGACTTTCAGAGCATTATTTCAAGCCTGGTTTCTTGCCTCTTAACTGGCTTTGAGCATGAAGTTTCAATGCATGGTTGGTATATTTTTCGTTATATATTTTTTTAGTTAGACTTAGCACGTGACCCTCATCAAGGACATGTACAACAATGTTGTGACTAGTGTTTGAACAAACGATGATAACATAGATTACTTCCCGATTAAAATTGGACTTCATCAAGGGTCAGCTTTAAGCCCGTATCTCTTTGCCTTGATAATGGATGAGGTTACCAGGAACATACAAGGGGATATCCCTTGGTGTATGTTGTTCGCTTATGATGTAGTGTTAGTGGACGAAAGCCAGGCGGGAGTAAATAGGAAACTAGAGTTATGGTGGTAGACCCTTGATTCTAAAGGTTTTAGATTGAGCAGAACTAAAACCAAATATATGAGATGCGACTTTGGCGGAGTTGAACAGGAGGAGGGAGATGTGAGTTTGGAAGGTCAAGTAGTGCCTAAGAAGGATACCTTTTGGTTTCTGGGATCGATGCTACAGAGGGATGGAGATATTGATGCGGACGTTAGCCATAGAATCAAAGCAGGGTGGATCAAGTGGCGACAAGCTTCTGGCATTCTCTGTGACAAGAGGTACCACAAAAGCTAAAAGGCAAGTTCTATAGAACGGCGATTAGACCGGCTATGTTGTATGGAGCAGAATGTTGGCCTATAAAGATTCGACATGTTCAACAACTGAGTGTTGCAGAAATGCGTATGTTGCGATGGATTTGCGGTCACACAAGAATGGACCGACCAATTGAAGAAAAGCTTGTCCAACATCGGTTGAGGTGGTTTGGCCATGTCCAAAGGAGACCTCCAGAGGCACCAGTGCATTTTGGAGTCCTAAGCCAAGCTAATAATATGAGGAGAGGTAGAGAAAGACCGAAATTGATATGGAGGGAGGCAATAAAAAGAGATTTGAAAGCTTGGGATATACCTAGAGATCTATGTTTGAATATGAGTACTTAGAAAGCAGCTATTGAAGTGCCTGAACCGTGGCTTGGGGCTCTCGGTGGGTTTCAACTCTAGCCTACCCCAACTTGCTTGGGACTGAAAGGCTATGTTGTTGTTGTTGTTGTAGACTTCTCTGATAGAGATCTTCAAGGAGAGTAGATATAATTTTTTTGTTGCCCCACTATGATTTTTTTTACTTTAAATTCTACTAGTCAGGTACCTTAATGGTTTTTTTTGGTAATATATAATGGCGGGATTAAGGAAAACTTGCCTTGTGTAATGGAACCATCAGTTGCCAGTGATGGAAGGCCCCCTTGACCCCCACCCCAAACACGCCCACCCACCTGACCTTTCCTCTTTTTGAAAGTTGTCTTATTTCTTTCCATGGCAAGTAGTTGGGCTAACTATATAATGAACTGATGTCATTAAGCTTTGTTCACCACTATCAACTGTCTCCCAATTTTTTGAACTTGTTGCACTCCAATTTATCTTGCATGAGGTGTGCTGTCTTGTCATTGTTTAATGGTCCTAGTGAAGTAATCTTTTATCATGGATGTAATTTGATTCACATTCTTGTGACAGATACTGAACGACACCTCTGGAAACAAAGACTTTGGTACTTCCACAGAGATACCAAATGAGAACCAAGGTAAATCTTTTGTGAACTTTTCTGACTTTTTAAGTACTTGATTTTAAAAAATAAGATCTAGTTTCTTTTGGGTGATCCTGCTTTCTCTAGGTTCTGGGTTATTTTATTTGGAAAAGCAAATAAAACAAATGAATTTCTGCACTGCCACTAAAAGAAAACTAACTTAGACCTGGCCATTCAAAAGAGGAACCACGATCAAGCAATGAAGATTTTATTATTATCTCACATGTTAATTTGGAACTACAACTCTTGAAGAGGAATCACGGTTCACTAATTGTGACTGGTTGAAAAGGTTGCCTAGACAATCTAGGTTTTAACTTTTGTCTGGCAGTGCTATTTTTTTGGTTAAATGTATTGTTGACGTCTTCCCAGAATCCCAGTTTGAATGGCAAGAATGATTGTTCTCGGTTGCTACTGGGACACAAGTGCTCTGGCAACTCATTGCCCTTCCACCGGTTCAGGAGAAATTATCATACCATTGCTAACAATTGTCATCCAATCACCCCATATCACTCAAAACTGCTGTGTACAAGAAGTACAAATATTCTGTCTGTGCCTAACAATATGTCTTGATTAAGATAGATGCCTGGTGCAAGCGGTAGAGTCTTACCGCCTGTGACCGGAAGGTCCCGGGTTCGAGTCGCGGTCTCCTCGCATTGCACAAGCGAGGGTAAGGCTTGCCACTGACACCCTTCCCCAGACCCCGCACAGAGCGGGAGCTCTCTGCACTGGATACGCCCTTTTAAGATAGATGCAAGTTGCTCCTTGTGCAACGTAGTGTGCCTTATTTGGCGGGCTAACTCACCTTAGGATTTAGGTGCATGATCTTAAAACTTTCAGTTGAAGCTTATGGCCATCTGTTATAAGGGTCAAGGTTGATGTAATTAAACTGCACCCATTAATATTTTTGCGTGTTCTGGAAAAGAATGTAATGCAGAATTAAACACTGAACTGAAAATAGGCGAAACTGTAGACATTACATTTGCTCATGGTGCTTTACTTTTTTTTTTTACAACAACAACAACAACAAAGCCTTTAAGTCCTAAACAAGTTGGGGTAGGCTAGAGTTGAAACCCAGCAGAAGCAATCAAAGGTTCAGGCACGTGAATAGCTGTTTTCCAAGCACTCCTATCTAAGGCTAAGTCTTTGGATATATTCCATCATTTCAAGTCTCCTTTTATTGCCTCTACCTAAGTCAACATACGCATCGTTCCAAACTCGATCCCTTCTTGTATGACCGTAAATCCAACGCAACATACGCATTTCCGCGAAACTTATCTATTGAACATGTCGTCTTTTCGTAGGCCAACATTCTGCACCATACAACATAGCAGGTCTAATCGCCGTCCTATAAAACTTGCCTTTTAGCTTCTGTGGTACCCTTTTGTCACATAGGACACCAGATGCTTGGCGTCACTTCATCCACCCTGCTTTGATTCTATGACTAACATCTTCGTCAATATCCCCGTCTCTCTGTAGCATTGATCCTAAATATCGAAAGGTATCCTTCCTAGGCACTACTTGACCTTCCAAACTAATATCTTCCTCCTCCCGAGTAGTAGTGCCGAAGTCACATCTCATATACTCAGTTTTAGTTCTGCTGAGTCTAAAACCTTTGGACTCCAAAGTCTCCCGACATAACTTCAGTTTCTGATTCACTCCTGTCCGCCTTTCATCAACTAGCACTACATCGTCCGCGAAAAGTATACACCAAGGGATGTCCCCTTGTATGTCCATTGTGACCTCATCCATCACTAAGGCAAACAGAATTGGCTCAAAGCTGACCCTTGATGTCATCCTATCCTAATCGGGAAGTCATCCGTGTCTCCATCACTTGTTCGAACACTAGTCACAACATTGTTGTACATGTCCTTAATGAGCCCGACATACTTTGTTGTGACTTTATGTTTGTCCAAAGCCCACCACATAACATTCCTTAGTATTTTATCATAAGCCTTCTCCAAGTCAATAAAAACCATGTGTAGGTCCTTCTTCTTCTCCCTATACCGCTCCATAACTTGTCTTATTAAGAAAATGTCTTCCATGGTTGACCTTCCGGGCATGAAACCAAATTGGTTCATAGAGACCCGCGTTATTGCTCTCAAGCGATGCTCGATAACTCTTTCCCATAGCTTCATAGTATGGCTCATCAACTTAATTTCGCGGTAATTAGTACAACTTTGAATATCCCCTTTATTCTTGTAGATCGGTACCAATATACTTCTCCACTCGTCAGGCATCTTGTTCGATCGAAAAATATGGTTGAACAGCTTGGTTAGCCATACTATAGCTATGTCCCCGAGGCATCTCCACACCTTGATTGGGATACCATCCGGTCCCACCGCCTTACCTCCTTTCATCCTTTTCAACGCCTCTCTGACCTCAGATTCTTGGATTCTCCGCACAAATTTTTTTTTTTGGTTGACTAATCCACTTAACTGTTGATTTTGATCATTCTGCTTCAGCGGACTCTACTTCCCCACTGCTGTGTTTTGAATATTAAGATAACTCTGATATTGCAGGAGTAATGCCAATGTTTCATCGCCCTTATAGTATTCATGATTTCATTTTTCTTTGTGGGTTGGAGCCCTCAAATGATCAAGTACACAAACAATTTGTGAAATTGAAGCATTACTGATCAAAGCTATCGATATGGACTGGCTTCTATTGGCTAAATGTCCATTGGAGGGAGTTCTGATGTCAACGAGAAGGCCGTCAAAGGGGACTGTGTGAGGGAACCCGGGGGGTGGGGGGTGGGATGGGGGGTCAGGATCTCCTTTTATATCCAATACATACAAGCTAGCTGCGCCATGCTGCTGTTGCTTCTAGCTACCAATGTGCTGTTGTGCGGGCTTAGCCCATAATAAATGCAGCAATTTCAGCTTGCGGTAGATCCTTAGGAATTATTCTTCACCTCTTTCATGAACCTGGATCATGTTGATCTAATCTTATGGTCTTGTGAAATAGAAGTCATTTGCGTCGTATTCGATTTGCATGGTATTCTTCATTCGTTTTCTTTTAGTTATTTACAGTTACGTGGGGTCTTACTATGTTATGAGCAGGTGCACTACTTGGAAGAAAAATTAATCACTTAACTGAGGTTGAACTGGGCCCATGCTTGGAGAAAGGAGTATCTTCACATGATCATTGTTTTGTTCAGGGTGATAATTGTAGAGATGGGGTATATTCAGTTGAAAATAGCTTCAATGCTCGTGATTGTGGTTCAAATTGCTCTCATGGACAGCCTTTTTTCAAGTAAGTTGCACATGCACATGTATACTCGATTGAATTTGTTTTTCTGCTGTTTTCACCGATCTGCTTCTTTAGTCCTTAACCAATAAGCCGCTGCTGGAAGCAGTTGTTCACCCCTCTCTTGCTGTATGCAGCTTTGATGATTCACATTCTTATATTCATCCATTCATTAAGAAAAAGATATCTCATCATTGGGACATTACTTTCAATCAGAATAAGGAAGCTCTGAATCACTATAGTAAGTACTTATTAGTTTCTCTAAGCTAATTACTTGTTAGCAAGTTTCAGTTTTTGCACCTTAATGTTGCAAATATATTTTTGCATGTCAAGTTTTAACTGATGTACTTTTTTCTTCTGTCCAACATTAGTACAAGAGTCACCATATCCTTCCCATGAGGAAATACCAACTGATTCCTCGGTAGAAGTAGAGGGTACAGCAGATACAACTGCAACAGGTCAAGTTTTGAAAGCAAGGTCTTCAAAAATTCTCGAGCATTCACCTGATGATGAAGTAGAAGGAGAGATGGTATACTTACAATCTAGGCTGCTTGACAATGCTGTTGTTCTGAAGCACAGATATGGTAAGAGTAATTTTTTCTCATGTACTTCAATATTTGAGTATAAAGAATGCTAAAACCTCTTTGCCTTCTCCATTGCTCTTGTTCCAAGCTTCTCACTTTTAATGCTGTCCATGAAACCGCCCCACAAATTAAGTGGTTTGATTCTTCAGGAACTTCAACACAGTGCATGAAACTTTCCCATGAGTGCAGCTGTCGTTTCATTAATTTCTTGAAATCGCTTCTTCTTTCGTGCAGAAAAATTGATAGCAAAGGTTGTCCAAAATCTTTCTCGCGAGCTGGATGCCTTCAGTAAAAGAAAATGGGATCTTATTTTCGTGAATCAGTTCCTTCGTGATGTTAGAGAAGCTAAGAAACGTGGGAGAAAAGAAAAGAGACATAAGGAAGCCCAAGCTGTACTAGCTGCAGCTGCAGCTGCTATTGCATCCTCCTCACGGAACTCAACCATGAGAAAAGATGCAAAGGAGGATGCACCAGAGGTTTGTTTGTGTTTTGATTGGCCAGTTGTGAAATTAGTACATGTAGATGTTAGAAATCTTACCTTTTCTTGCGTGTAGAGTTCTCCAAAACTTGTTGCTGGATCTTCAAGGGTTGGGCAACGGACTTCTTCATTGCCATGGATTAATGATTCATCGAAGTCATCTGATAACAAATTTGGAAGTTTTCATATGCCAATTTCCTCGAAAGAAAATGGGTTACACTGTGATGTATGCATGCGAACTGAAACTCTGTTGAACCGAATATTTGTCTGCTCCAGATGCAAGGTGATTTGGATTTGTTTTAAGTTCTCATGTCTTATACTATATTTTGTTCTTAACTTGGACTTTTTTAACAGGCTGCTGTGCACATAGATTGCTACAGAAATCTGGAAAATTCTATTGGGCCCTGGAACTGTGAACTTTGTGAAGATCAAGACATTTCATCAGAAGCTGCAACCGTTAGCGATAAATCACATTGTAATGGCAAGAAGTTACCCTTTGCACAGTGTGGCATGTGCCACGGCACATCAGGTGCTTTTAGAAAGACTGTAGATGGGAAGTGGGTTCATGCTTTCTGTGCTGAGGTAATTATAAATAATAATATCCTTTTAATGGTTTTCTTGTTAGGTCCTATAATTTTTCAAATATTTCGCAGTGGTTGTTGGACACCAAGTATGTAAGGGGACAAGATAACCCTGTAGAAGGAATGGTATGTAAATCTGTTCGCTATTGTGGCTTTCTTTTAGTTTTAGTTTATCAGAAGTAATAGAGCCTTGGCAATTGTTTTTGCTGTTAATTTGATGACAGTATCTGATTCTGTTGTGACATTTCACTTGTACCATCTCATTTTTTGGCTGTTCAATGCTACTATCAGGAAAGCCTTGTAGAGGGAAAAGACACTTGTTGTGTCTGCCTCCGCAATGTTGGCATGTGCTTAAGGGTACATTATTCTCCATTCCTTCTTATCTAACCTAGACCTGGAAAATCGACAACTGAGAATCTTGCTAAATTTGTCTCTTCCAATATGCAGTGTAGCAGTGGGGATTGCAACATTACTTTTCATCCTACTTGCGCTAGAAGTTCTGGTTTATACATGAACACAAAAGGGTTCGGTACTACACCACAACACAAAGCATACTGTGGTAAACACAGCGTAGAACAGAAAGAGGTAAGGGGTAATAAGCTATTTTTGAAGTAATAATCACTCTGATCTGTATGATGCTTGTTTTGCTATTACTTCTCTCTCTTAACATCTTTCTGGAAATTTTGTGCAGGCTGATGCGCAGCAATATGGACCTGAGGAGCTCACGAGCATGAAACGAATGAGGGTTAGTATGTCACATTTACCTTATATTGTTTTCCTGTGTTTGGTAGCATAGAATGTTTGCACGGTTACTAGAAATTTAATGCAAATGCTTCTATAGAATGTTTCAAATGCTCCAAGCGTTTGAACATCTACATTTAGCTGTCGTTCTATTTTATTTAATCACTAAACAATTATGGCCATTGGTTCTCTTCAACTATTTATACAGCTTAACATTTGCTCCAGACAATGGCTTGTAATGTTTTTTCTTTCTTGAAGTATCAGATGCAAGAGCTCATTACTCACTGCTACTTATGAAGAGATCAGTCTGAAACCAACAAATTATCTTTAGCTACCTTGTGAAAACTCTGTGGTTTGCTTGTATCTTTTGAGTTAGCTATTTACAGTTTGGGTATACATTATGCTGCCACAACACTTCATGGGGCAGATCAGTCATTATTCATAGAGGCAACAATACATGTAGGAATTATTTTTCTTATGCAACCAACCTCGTGAATTCCTGTACTCATGTGACATGCACTACATGTTTGTTTGGATGTTATTAAACACTGAGTGAAGTTGCATAAAGTATCCTTTTAGACTCTATATCCTCCTGACTCCTGTCCCATGATTTTCGAGAAGCTTAACTTATGTAAGTCTTGGCATCTGTATGGCTTTCATAGGATTTCATAGGTATATGGTATACCAGATCTTTATCCATAGATGCTTTTTTTTGTGTACGTTTATACTTGTCTAAAGTTGGCTGAACTTTATATTGGGCAAGAAGGAACATTGTAAAAGTTTGTATGCATTTACTGGCTTGTTTTTTGCAGAGTGGTTTGTGTCTCCACTCTCCAGAGCGTTGCTTTCTTGCCATCATGGCTTAATAGTGTTTCGCCATACGTTAGTAGGGGTGGCAAGTGGCAACGGTGCGGGGACGGGTGAAGCCACAGCTCTGCTGCAATCCCCTAACTTGTAGCCCTGCCATGGCCCCAAAATGTATAATGGGGCAAAAGCTCACCCTGTCCCCATTCCTGACAGACCCCTGATCCCCATTGGAGCCCCCACAGAGCTTCAAATGAGTAGCAATAGCAGTGCAAGGATTGGGAATAGCGAGAACAGAAAACACGTGTAGCAAGAACATTTATAACAAGCAAACTTGAACATCAAACACATAATTTTTTTGACAGCCAATAGAACAACAATCACTTCAAGCCAACAACACTGCAGCTCTGCAATTCACATCATATTGGCAAGAATTGGAACAATAAGCAGGGAAATCTTCAATTCGCACCACACTGCATCAAGAATGAAAACAACAAATAAGCAAATAATCAACGGATGGACTTGGCTCTTTGGAAAAGATCCTGTGCCTCAGCATGGATGGACCCACCGGATGCGCTTCGCGTCCTGTGGAGCGATGGCTGCTTGGAGTCCATAGGGGCGGAGACGAGATCGCCATAGCCCCATGGTGTGGAGATGGACAGATGGAGGATGCTGGATCCGGAGGGGATGGACTGCGGCAGGATGTGAAGGCGAGGGCGGTGCTGAAAAGATGACGAAGTGAAGTGCTGGCTGCCTGGTGTCTGGTGGGTGCTAGCTTTGGGCGTTCGACGTAAGGGTTAGAAGATGCTGGGCCATATCCTTCGTGGGCCAGAGTCATACAGAAACACACATAATTTCGGAGCGTCGTGGAGCTCTGTGGTGAGAACATTGGGCCTGGCCCCGCCTTGAGATGATTTCGGGTCCCTGCCCCTATGGCCCCGCAGGGGAAGTTCTGGCCGCGTCCCCGGCCCATGCAGGCTTGATCCGCCGCATCCGCGGGGACTTTTTTGCCATCCTTATACGTTAGGTGGAAAACACAATGCACAATATAATCACAGTATCAAACATATTGCATAATTATATATTTATATGAAGATTAAATCGAGGATTATAATGATCTCTCCTGCTATCACAATACTTTAGTACATTTCTGTACCGCTCGCATGATTCTTGCATATACACTTGGCTAACTTGTTGGACATCTATGTTACCCGTCATTACTGGGTGTTGTTACTAGTAGAAGTTTTGCTTTACAAAGGATGCCCCCATTTCTTTTATAGTTCTTATAAGTACACATATTATCCTTTTGCAGGTTGAATTGGAAAAACTACGTCTGTTGTGTGAGAGGATAATTAAGAGAGAGAAGGTGAAGGTATGTTTAGTTTGCAATTTTACAACTTATGTCTTGCCTTGAAAGTTGAGCTACATATGGCCATGCTTGAATTAGAAATACTGGATGGACATAATGTATTATTTTTCCCCACTGATTTGTTTTACTCAACTGTTGCAACCTTCTTCATATGTGGTGCTTTCATATGTCCAATACATGTTGAAAAAACCAGAGGATGGAATAAATATCAACCAACCTTTGACCAATCAGAGGTCCTTAGTCTAATTTGGTAGATTTGTTGACTAAGGGCATGGGTTGGGACACTTGTTGGCCTTGGACACAGAGAAGTGGTGCTATCCGCATTTTTTTTTTTGAAATACGCCAGGAGCACTGGCATCATGTAAGACTGTAACTGGGCAACTACGCTTGACCGCGCGCTCAAGCGCAGTTGAGACTGCCTGAGAAATCTCAGAACGTGTCTACTGCGGCACACACACTATACACACACCCACGCCAACAGCTCTGGGGAAAATCCCCGGTGCGACACCTACTGTTTGCCCGGACCAGGAATCGAACGTGGGTGGGCAGCCTGGCCACTGCCAGCGCTACCACTGAGCCAAGAGCTCGTTCGCGCTATCCTTAATTTACCCAGTTTGTTTTCATAACAAACCCAGCTACTGACAGCTCAATGACACCACCATGAGATTGCGTCAGCAATTCGGTATCTAGTAGCTGACACCTTAGGTCTTTGTCGGTATTGCAATATCCTTTTTTTTAGATATAGGGCCTTAGTCCTTGCCTTTTATGATGGCACATGTGGGAAGTTGAATTTCAGCGCAGGCCACTCCATGTCATGGAGCTTAATCAGCTGCATCAATGCAGCCCCACATGTTTAGTTCATCAACGATTTCTTTTATTGCGTATGCAGTTAAGCCCATTAATGGTTCTTTGGTTCCAAATAAGGCAACTGTTTATTAGGTCAGTTTTGGACTTGTACATTACTTAATTTTAAAACTATATACTGTGAATCCAGACAGGTTTTAATGTTTTTGATAAGGTAGTTGGTTATTGCATTAGTTTCCGGTGCTCAGTCGTACAGATGAACTTACTAGTTGAACTGAGTTTTTTTTTTTTAAATTGTATTGTGAACATTAACCGGATGTCTCCGTCCACATACCTTTATCTGACTTCATGACCTAACACTCTGTTGTTTATTATGTCAGAGAGAGACGGTTATGTGTGATCATGACATACTTGCCAAAACAAAGGACACTGTTATTTTCTCCTACCTTGCGTGCGGAGCAAGCTCAGAATCTGCAACTACTTCAGTTCATAACAGGTCGTACAGTGGAGCAGCGCAAAGATCTGATGATGTCACAGTAGACAGTACTATCTCTGGGAAGAAGACCATAAGGTTTTCTCTGAATAACAGAGATGCTGATAGAAACACAGCTGACAGCTCAAGGACATTGATATCATTCAAACGCAAGTTGAGTGAGAGGGGACCACGAGCTGGTAAGCAACTTCCGCAGAGGCCAACTGCTGCAAAGAAACTAGAAGATGAAGACAAGAAGACAACTGATAAGAAGGTTTGTACCTTCTACTCCTCTTTTTATGTTTCTTTTCCTTTCCCTCAGTGTACTAACATGTGGAGCAGATAACGATGCAGCAGAGGGAAATGTTTCAAAAGGAGCTCGTTATGACATCTGATCAGGCTTCTACACAGAATCAACTCCTTCCTAAGGGATATGTTTATGTTCCTCGGGACTCTTTATCTAAAGAGAAGCTATGGAATCGAAATACACAGCCCCATAATCCACAGGAGCCTGGTGGATAGGATCAGTTGAAATCAAGCCGGTTCATTTCTCTCGAGGAAGGCCATAAAAAACTTGTGCAACCTTGTTCTTTGCAACTGAAAACAACAAGCGGCAAGCAGGGCTGGCCAGTTCTATTGCCGCAAGGGTTACAGCCAATCCGTGATCTATGTTGGACCCAAGTTGAAAAATGGTGCAGACTGAGTAATTTGTGTGAATGTATGGCGTGGCACCATAACAAGAAGGCTGCCCCCACCCAGGTAACTCGAATGATCAGCAATATGGGTGAATTGACCTACCTGTGCTATACCAAAGAGCGTGCCAACTGCAAATATGAGTTTTATTAGTGCGCAGATTTTGTAAAATTGCCCTGTACATTCTTTCCTTTGCAAATGCTAGTTTAGTTGTGCAGGAGAAAAGGAATTATAAATCCTTTTTTGGTTGGATAAGAAAAGAAATTAGCTTGGTTCTTTATCATGGTTCAGAAGAAAATGCAGTGGTGCTTGCGAACAACATTGGGCAGAAGTGTTTGCTTGATACATGTACTCTGTAAGGATGGTGAAGGTGCCAAAAATAAGGTCATGTCACTGCTTTTCGGCAACTATTTGTTGGTGCTAACTGGGAAGTGGTATCGTACAGATCGAGACACTGTTTTAGCTAATTGTCGCCGGTGGCTTTCCGAGAGGCCTTTTGTTTTCGGGAAACTGTGGTCTCTTTACTGGTCAACTGGTTTTTAGATGTCAAGATAGCAACAATGTTGAAATTGGCCTGTAAGTTCTTAGGTTGAGAAGGTATGATAGCTGATTTTTTTAAATTTATATATGGGGGTGTATTGTATCTGAGACAGGCTTTTTTCTGCTTGCCGTCCAGATTATAACCTTGGTTAGGCATGTTTAGTAATTTGTTCAGAATGTAGCGGTTCATGTTTTCAATTCTTTTGCTCGTTATGACTCCCTCTGTTCCAAAGTATAAGATATTTTGGCTTTTTTAGGTTCATAGCTTTTGCTATACACTTAAATATATATATTAGATGTATAGTAAAAGCAATGTATCTAGAAAAGCAAAAACGTTTTATAATTTGGAACGGGGAGTACATACAAAATTCATTTCCAAATTATAGGTCACATTAGCTTTGTTATGGCAACCATTTGTGATATTGGTAAGTTATAATACATGTGGTATTAAGACATTTCATGGAAGATTTAAAGAAACTAATTTGAATTTATAGATGGTCTATTTTCTTATAAATAAACTCTGTCCAAGTTTGGGAATTAGACTTAGCACAAAACCCAAGTGATCTATATTTGGAACGTATTGGGTACTTCCAATAGTTTTGTTGTGAAAAGGACTTGGAGACGCCATATTCAGCTGTGGCGATTGTTGCAAATACTCACCCCGTTCTTAGTTATAGCATTTTATTAGTAAATTTCTCTAGTTTTGATCTCGATTTTAGGAAAAAAAAAGTAACATCCACAAATTTAAATAAATGCACTATCAAGATGTAGGTGTTGATGTGTTTTTTCTATAAACTTAATCCAATGGTATACTTGGCTGTTGCGAGGATGTGAGTACACTTGTGCATGCGGAAAAATAGACCTAAGGGCAAGCTTGAAGATCGCCAATGGATTGTGACGCCCTTAGCTTTCTACAACGGTGATCTCTCAACACGAACGAAATGCTTGGGGAGTATCGTGTCGGCGTCTGGGTCTCTCACTGACGATTGTTGTGACATCACCTGTGAAAGTTAGACCCTGTTCAGCTGATAGTTTTTGCGTTTAGTAAATAAGCTGAAACTGATTTGTTGTGAGAGAAAAATACTATATCATAGATGATAAATTCAAGCGCAGAGGGCGCAAGTTTTAACACCGTCCTTGCATACAGTAAGACGATACGATCGAGTCGCATCCACGTTCCATGGTAGTAGTTGGTACAGCCGTACAGGAACGACCGAGGGAACAACCGTGGCAAACCGTACGCCATCACAAGTCGAGTCGGTTTCGTTTTCCTGAATTACGGAGCACCTTCGTTTTCCAGAGTGTAGTCGAGTCGGTTTCGTTTTCCTGAATGTACGGAGCACCTTCGTTTTCCAGAGTGTGATGAAAGTAGGAAGTGTTCGAAGGTAAGAGCTGGAATGATGGATCGTGGATCTAGTCCAGCCACGTACCCCTAGCAGAAGGACAGAAATATCAACGGAACCTTCGGAGCACAAAATCAGGTCGGCGACAGTGCGACGCGACTCCGTTCCAAGCCTGCCGTCGTGCGGCCGAAAGGCACCGCTACAGCGCGTGGAGAAAAACAAAGCAGGTACACCGGCTGTGTACGGCGACGCAGCCAAGCCACGCACTGCCTTTCAAGCGCAAAAGCGCTCACAGATCACTTTCCGGCGGCCTGCTTGCCCGCCTCACTGCCACTGTCCGTCCGTTGCGGTGTCCCTGGTCAAGCAAGGTTTGTGATCTGGAGGCCCTTTTCTTCGGGTAATATATCAGGTGTAAATCAACTAAACTGTATAAATTTAAAAACTACTAATCAGGAACATTAGATGCTGATCGAATAGATGGGATGAGGGGGCTTAAGCACACACACAAAAAAGGCTGGCGGTGAGGGGTTTAAGCGCAAAAAAATCCCACCTTACCTACCTATTAGATCAGTATCTAGTGGTCGTAGTTTCTAAATTTACACAGCTTATATGTTAGCCTTTTCTTCCTAATCCTACTAGACGCGATCGCGACTTTTCCTGGCAGAGTGGCAGGGGATTAGGGCCGGGCACTGCCGCCCAGCTCATTGGGGCCGCGACGGTGGTCAAAAAGGCCCGGAGCACAAGCGAAGGCCAGTTTGTCCTTGGTGCCTCCGGCTTTGTTGGTATCTCTGGCTGGGGGCCTGGGGCCGATGAACAGTGCCGGGCAAGGCAATTGGCAACAGCGACTAGCGAGGAGCATAGCAGGACAGTTGGACAGAGCTTTTGGAGGGAATATTTGCTCCCGCCGCAGATGTGGATGGTGGCACCCCCTTGGCCCGCCGGTCGTCGTCGTCGCGTGTGGTGGCTCCGTCACCCTCAGCGCAAAAGCGAGGCAGATAGGATAGCCCCGCAGATTCGGAGGCCCGCGTGCCGCCCCGGCCTACCTCCATCGTCTATGATTAGCCTTCGTTTTGGACTAATAAGTTTGACTAATACTGATTTGTTCGAAAGAAAAATTCTATACCATACCTGATAAGTCCTAACTGAGACGCACAAACGAATAGACTGGATATTCGGAGCCAGATATTCGGAAGCCAGTCAAGCAACAATTAACGGCACACGAACACGATCGATCGTACAGGTCCGGCCGGCCGGTACGTCGTTCGCGCGGTTTGGTCTCGCGTTCTTGGCTGGCTGCCTGGCTCTGGCTGCGATCGAAGCATGCATGACGAGGTGGCGCCCGCCGCGCCGCGCCGCGCCGAGACACGTCACGTCGCAGGCGGCGTTCATGGCGGGGCATCAGCAGGCGCGGTCGTTTGCAAATCGTGTTGCGTTGCGTCCAACACTAGCGTCAAACTGGGATGGGACGTGAGCCGTGCACCGGAGGTAAGGACCGGTACGGCGGTACGTATCTTTCGCTTGCAATCTATACTGAGCCCCGCTTGTTTAGTTTTCACCTTAAAACTTTAGACCTTGTCACATCGAATGTTTAAACACATACATAGGTATTAAATATAGACTAAAAAATAACTAATTGCAAAATTTACGACTAATTGGCGAGACGAATCTTTTAAATATAATTAGCCATAACTTGATAATAAAGTACTACAGTAACATATGCGCTAATGATGGATTAATCAGACTTAATGATGCATTAATCAGACTTAATAAATTCGTCTCGTGGTTTACTAACGAATTCTGTAATTTATTTTTTTATTAATCCAAACATCCCCATACAACACTTCCATGTAATATCCGATGTGACATCTAAAACTTAATCTAAACGAGGCCTAACTGGCCAGGTCTGCGCGTGCACAAGTTGTCGAGCTAGCGTGGATGCTCGGCTCCACCTCCGCACCGCACGCGGCTGGCGTGGCATTTCCTTTGACTTGTCGTCGACGAATGGTCTTCATCCCTGCTGCCGCTTTCTACCCGTTCCAGAAGCAATTTACCTTGAGCTTCGCATGCTGGAGTTCCACACTCGTGTCGTGTGCTGCTTAATCATCATTTGAGAGCTGCGAAGTTAATCACGCAAGGATTCTGCTCGGGATTACATATTTTATTGTATTTTCCGTACGGGATGGACACGGTGGTAATCGTGCGGCCGGTTTCTTGTACGTGAAGAACTAGCCAGTGGAACGAGGTAGCTAGAGGCGTGGAGCATGAAAAGATCGGACGATGATATCGTCACCTCATTGGTTTTTCGAAAAGCTCACGCAGTTTGTAATGATATATACACACGAAGTTGATTGCAGTTCTTTCCCACTCAGTGGCACTAAAAGCAAGCAGGTGTACTCGTAACTGATCCGAAGTTATCTTATGTGTAGTAGTCACCTTTATACAGAGAAGATATCTTATTTATATTCGGTAAGCAGTTATTTGCCCTTCGTTTGGTTTATAAGCAGTATTTTTTCAGCCAAAAATTAGTATTTTTCTCTCTCAATAAATCAGTTAACAGTATTTTCAACCATAACTTATCAGCCAAACGAATGTGCCAATCAGTGGTGTGAACTCCTAAAGCAACCCCAATATCACCAGTAAGGCAGTAACAGAGACAGCTCTGTAATGCAAATATAAACCAGTACTAAGAGACAACTTGCGCAATGTCCGGCCATAGAACAGGCAGAAATGGGATGCTGGCCCTGTTCCCTTCTCTTATAATCCATCCTTTTTAGCTTGTTTTTTTCAGTCGGAACAGTGTTTCGGCTTGTTTTTTCAGCGAAGCGAACGGGGCCGCGGTCGTCGTCGCAACTCAGCAAGCTAGGAACTGGTGTCACGAACGCGCAGTGTGATGATGGATCATGGATCTACATTCATAACACGACCTCACGGAACGCCTTAGCCGCGCGGAACCCTAGCGGCGCCCCCTGGCAGCCGCCCCTAGCCCGCCGCCACTGTCGTCGGCTGCCATACCGGCGCCGGCGGCCCCGTCCTCCCCCTGCCCTCCGCCTCCCCGCTTCCCTCCCCTCCTCACAGCCTCCAAGCCCGTAAATCCAGCACCTCCCGCAGCCTTCTTCTCCACGGGATGCGCCTCCACCTGGGAGCCGTCGTCGCTGCTCGTTTTCGGGCCGTGCGCCATGGCCGCTGGAGATGGTGCTTCCTTTGGGTTGTCGCCATTCTAGACGCCGCTGGCCACCATGGAGTTGGGCTCAGCCCGTGTGGACCTCGCCCACCCTCCCGCCCCGCCCCCTGCCCCCAACAACGCCGGCGGCGCACCTCCGTCAATCTACCTCCCTGCAGCTCACCAGCCCCCTTCAAGCCCTGATCCAAGCCCCGCTTTCGGATCTATCGATCCATGGGGATGGGGCTGCCACCACGACGCTCCTTGGCATGCCCACCGGGTCGACTTCTGCCCCCTTCCACAACCCGCCGCCAGCCACTCCGGCACCGTCGGCCACCTTTGATGCCTTGGCTCCGACAGCCATACCCAGCATCACTGCCCCCGTCAGGCCCAATTCCATCGCCGTCCTGCCTATGCCTGCCACAGATGCAAGGACTAAGGATGAGACGCTAGTCATTGCCGAGAACGTCCCAGAAGACGAGGATGAGGAGGAGGATGCCGCGTGCTCGTGCAGGTCCTTGCCGTCCTCCCTCTCTGCGCTTGCCCCCCTTCTTCCCCGCCCATCGGTAAGCTAGCAGGAGCAAGTTCTGACGTTGGGAGGAAGACCTCGGCGCGGGCAGCTCCGACGACAAAGCCACGCGCCCGTCTTATCTGGACGCCGCTCGCAAGGCCCTCCGGGCCATGCCTCCACCGTTGGCTGGGGCTCTGGACGCGGCGCAGAGCGCTGTCGCCGCGGAGGCAACACATCTAGTGCTTGCAAGGGGAAGTGATGCCGTCAACACAGGACCTATGCACCTGACGGCCATGGGACTCCACCGCTGAACGCCGCGTGAGTGCACACGACGCGTCTCCTTGGTTCACAGCCGGCGGTGAGAGTCTCGGTGCACCAACGCCTCGACCCGTGGCGTGGGGCATCGGTGCCTAAAACATCTCGGTAGCCCCATCGGGGGCCCATTGTTGACACCCATGGTTTCTAGACTATTGTGAGCCGTCATCACCAGCACTGCTCGGGGAAATCAGCACCCAAACACCACCACCCTATCCCGCTTGAGCTTGTAGGTCTCTGCTTCAACTGCCTCGCGCACGACCACCTCAATGCTTAGTGTTGCTCCCCGTCCCATTGCTTCTGCTACCAGGGTACCAACCATCGGGGCAAGCGTGGTCGTTCGTCGGCGCGCGAGCCTTCATCCTCGGTGGCGCATCGCCTCGGCCGAGGTGCCAAGGCGCATTGCCCTGCTGGTACAAGGCTGTCGTCAGGAGGTTGCGATGCACCAGGCCAGGCGCCGACGCCATCATCGCCTCGTTGTGTGCAACAGTCGACCACGCTGTTGTCATTGCCGTCGCAGCAGCCTGCCGCTATCACCACCTCTGGGTGATGCCAATAGCTGTCCCAAGATTGAGGTCTTCATTGAACCGAAGAACACAGAGCTCGTAGCGCCTGAAGCAAACTTTTCCCTTGTTCTTGTCATGCTCGTTGGTGGGAATCAGCCAACTGTCTCGCTAGAGGAGTCCGGGCACACCTTGCCTCGACGTACGAGGTGTCAGAGAGCGCGGCCAGTGTCTGTGCCCCACTCGGGGGCAACTTTGCATGTGAGCAACGACTGGGCGGCTGCCCTAGTTTGTCATGCAAAGGAGTTGGTCTTGAGGCTGAGGCGGACCTGGTGCTGTGGAGCCGGCAGAGGCCACTGCCACCCATGGCCGACTCGTCACTGGACCTAAAGTTGGTTGAAAGTGGCAATACAAGTTCCACCACCAAACCATCGCTCTGCTTCAGAAATAGGCTATGGAGACATGGCCACCATCATGGTCGACGATCCTAGCGATGTCCAGTCGGTCTCGACTTCGCCTAGAGAAGTGGAGATGCTGGGTGTGCCGAGGGACTCCTCGAGCGATGACAACATGGTTAGGCTAGCGTCGCCGAAGCCTGTCGAAACACTGGAGGCGTGGCTTTGTGGCAGAACTGCCCAAAATAACTCACTTACAGAGGCGCTCGTCTTCCACCAGACACTAAGCACCCCGAGAGCGAGTTATAGCGGCGGTGTCTGTCGGGCAGACCTCAAGGGAGAACCCAAAAGATCCATATTTTTCCTAAGGATCCAATAATGAGAACGAGTTATAATATATGTCCATTTTATACATCAGAGTTTCTTAGAAATTACATTATTACATTACCAAATGTCAGAGTGCGGAATGGTAAACAACGGAATTGAAAATAAGCATCTAGCGATAAGAACAAGGATCCATCCAAGCCAACCAGAAGAATCCTCCACACAAAGGTACTTCTCATGCATCACCTGCAACATGGGTAAATAAACGCTGAGTACACAATGTACTCGCAAGACTTATCTGACTAGTGGAAATAATTTTTTGACTCCAAGGAATATGATAAGCTTTATGGTTTGCTGATTTTCTTTTAGCAGAAAGCAATACTAATAGTGAGTCCTTAGTTATGTTATTATTATCAGCCGCATTAAGTTATTATCTATCCAGTCTATATAAGCACCTGTTCTACTTTCAAGCAAGAGTTGAGCAATCAATTCCATTTCATCATCTTCCATGTTTCAGTTCTTACTTCGGTGCTAGACCCAAAAACAAGCCATACCAGATTACCCGACGATTCATGAATCAATGCCCCCAGCTGGGTACCTCGAAAACACACGCCCTGCTTGTACCCAAGGCACAAGTAGGACTAACCCATCACCCTTCTATCCTGGGTGTTTAGGTCCCCGTCCAAACTTGGACTCCAAGCCCCCACTCCTAAGTCCTAGACTCAGTGTGGTGCAAGGACCTCCACCATCCTCATCTCCAATCAGTCGGTCCGGAAAGAGTTGAATCCACGACAAGAGAGCAACGAGTCTTCCCTACGCCCATACCCAAGTATGTACTCGGGATAACAGATCCGTGACTTGCCTCGAGACTTAGGCAACGACAGGTCCTTAATTGACACAGACAGGAAAAAGTGTAACCGAGCTATACCCTATTAGCCATAGGACACAACCCCTTACACCCACTAGTACCCAAACCATATCGCTGCCCGGTGACCATTTTTCCTTTCCACCATTTTATCATGAGTGATCATATTTATCACCTATTTGCGAGTAACGGCAGGTTACTCATGCTACCGATATCCTGAGCATAGCAACTACTCGACCTTTACTAGTAGGACTCATGGGTAGATATATTTATGCATGTAGTTTCCATAAAATGCCTGTAACTTAAATGCACATCATATGTATATATATTCAATGATCATAAAATAGGGGTTATGCTTTGGGGCTTGCCTTAGGCAGGCGACGGGTCAGCAAAGTCAGCACCAAAAGGCTCCGGAGCTCCCTCCTACACGAGGATCTCCTCCTTGTACTCCTCGATGACTTCCTTGTACTCCTATTCGTCGACGGGTACGAACTCTACCAACTTGTGATCTACATGCATAAAATGATGATGCAATACTTAGTAATATAGCAACAATAAATCTTAAAATAAAGTACATCTATCTAACTACTAAGCTAGTGCTACCGACCACGGTACTAAGTTATCTATTGTTACTGTCGGTGTTTCGTACAAGCACCGGCAAGTAAATTTATAGTAATGCGCGTTAGGCTCGGATGGTGCGCTAAAGGACACAGGATTTATACTGGTTCGGGCGGAACGTCCCTACGTCCAGTTTGTTGCTGCTTGTGTTATTAGCACTGTGAACGGTCTGTAGTAAGGGATACAAACTGTCGAGAGAGGGACTGGTCCCAAGTCTCTGATCGAAGGATTGAAAGGTGGTCGAGAGCTTCGTAGCTGCTTGTGTGTATGAGTGCGTTCTATTGTTCGGTCCTATTTTTTCCGTCCCTTTGATGGAGGATGCGCATCCCCTTTTATAGATGAAGGGGCTGGCTTTACAAGGGTGAGGGCTCCAGGATGCGTACTCTACTTAGCCTTGGGGCTCATGTCTACCTGGTCAGGTCCCCCATTCTGATGAGTGCGAAGGAAGATAAGTGCTTACGATGTTGTCGATATCTCTATAGGATGTCAGATTAGTCACAGCATGCTGCCCCCAGGGTATGGGCTGTAGTACAGTGGTTTTGACTTAGGAGCCTCCCCCAGCCTTGCTCCATACGCCTTCTGGTTCCCATGATTCTTGTTTGGAGAATTCGGGGTCAGGGTCCGGTGTAGCACCGTGGCCAAGGCCCTCTAACTGGGAGGACCTGAGGGGTCAGGAAGAGGGCCCCGCTCCCTCAGGTCCACAGCGCGGTGATGGAGTATCCGTCGTTCGTGGAGATAGCAAATCCATTCTTGGAGCGTAGCGGTTGTCGTATATCTTCGTTGGGTTCTGTGTCCCAGAGCTGAAGGCGGTGCCTACAACTCTACCGAGTGAGATGCACGCACCTGTAATACCTTTTGGGCTCAGCGGCGCCCGGAAGGGTCTAAAGCATTAGTCCTGTTGCTCCCTGGCAGTCCTTTTCCTGCCAGGGCGCAGGGTATGGTCGTTGGAGCCATGGTTGACCCGAACGTCTTGTCTCGTCCTGTACCCATCATTATGAGGGATAGATATCAATTAGGGCGAGGCTCATTCTAGGCCGTCGGGTGAGGCGGAGATCAATCCCTATCTCTTGGGCGAGACTAACCCTATCCCTCTGGGATCGGGCGAGGCAGAATCCATCCCTTAGCCTTCGGGCGAGACCGAGCCCGCCCTATAGGCGTCGGGCGAGACGGAGTTTAGCCTTGAGCCTTTGGGCGAGGCAGGGTTATCCCACAAAGGCATCGGGTGAGGCTGACCCTGCCCCTCCGGGATTGGGCGAGACGGAACTCATCCCTTAGCCCTCGGGCGAGACCGAGCCCGCCCTCAAGGCATCGGGCGAGACGGAGTTTATCCCTCGGCCCTTGGGCGAGACCGAGCCCGTCCTAAAGGTGTCGGGCGAGGCGGAACCGAACTCCTGTTACTCGAACAAGGGATGACATGACGCCTTTATGCGTCCAGAAGTTTTTCACGTTTGGTGGTTACCGGTTCCACCTCCTGGGGTACCCTGGTATTAGGTCCCCGACAGTAGCCCCCGAGACTCTAGGTGATTCGTGTAGAACCGCCTGGAGGATGTTTTTGATTTCGTCGAAGGTAATTTGCCAGAGGGTGCGCGCGAGCGCACCCGATGGGTGTAGCCCCCGAGCCTCCGGGTGACTCGAGTAGAGTTGCCCGGGGGGTTGTATCGGCCCCTTCGCGGGTAAGGCTGAAGGACTTAGTTTTTTATCAACTGGATGTTCTTCCGAGTGGGTCGTGGCGTCCCATTCGCTGGGAACTGATTCGGGGCTGTCCTAACTGGTGCTTCTGCCCTTGATGACGGATCGTTCGTGGATTCCTTCTTGGTTGGGCCGGTGGCGAGTTTCTGGGCCCTAGGTGGGCCAGAGAGAAAAAGAACAGGCCTTTGTGGCTTGCGTTTCCCGGGTGGGTAGAGAGTCCGGATTCGCTTGGGGAAGGCGAACCGTCCGCCGAGATTTTTGGGGTGAGAGGATAGGGACTACGGGCGCGTGTCCCGCGACGTGACGCGGTGGCGTGCGTGGCAGGCCTAGAGATCGAGGCGGACGGTTGCGCTTCTCGCGTCCGTCGCCCCCTATAAAACCGCGGGATTCGCCCCCCAGGGTCTCGTATTTCGCTCCCCTTCCTTTGCATTCTGAAACATTCGCCGCCAATCTTCCCAGCCTCTCACGCCCGCATCGCCACCGTCGACCAGCCTGCGTTCGTGTTCTAGCCGCCGTTAAGCTCGCGCCTGCCCATCCCCCCTACTGCTTCAATGGAGTTGTGGGTAGATCAAGAATCACCTCCCGGCGTCTGGAGGGCCTCGTCCGCCGTGGCCTTCTCTGCCCACTGTCCGCCGTCCAGGAGTGGTTGCTTCCTGGCGACGAGGGTGAGCCGGTGCCACCTGAAGGGTATGTCGTCTCTTTTGCCCTCTTCCATGAGCGGGGATTCGGGGTACCCGCGCATAGATTCCTTTGGGGGCTATTAGATTACTATGAGGTAGAGCTGCAGCATCTAACTCCTAATGGGATACAGCATATGGCAGCGTTTGTTGCCCTGTGCGAGGGTTTCCTGGGGATCGATCCCCATTTTGATCTGTGGCGGTATTTCTTTAGCGTTAGTCTGTCGAAGAGGAAGATTGGGGGGAAAGAAGTGAACGCGTCGATGGGGTGTGCCAGCATTCATCTGCGCCATACCCGGTCGAAGGGTTACCCGTACATGCGTCTGGCTACATCCAATAAGGGATGGCATTCGCAGTGGTTTTATGTTAGGGATGATGTGAGTGCCACCCTACCGAAGTACACCGGACGTCTTATTGTGGATGCTCTGGTGTCGTGGGGCTGGGGCTTCCAGTCTAAAGACAAGAAGCACATCTCCGACCTTCTCTCCGCCCTCCATGCCCTGAAGGGTCAGGGTGTAAAGGGGTCGGGGATTATCGGTGCCTACCACGCAAGGAGGGTGGCGCCACTGATGGCGCGTGTGCTTCCCCTGCATCGGATGATGCCCGAGATATCGTTCGAGGGGACGGTGCTCGTTGATGAGGCGCTCCCTTATTCGGAAGTGGCGCAGCGTGTCAAGGAGGCGACGGAGCCGATGAAGGATTCTGCCAACATGGTCCTCGACATCGTGTATTTGGTGCCCGGGCATCCTCCAATGCGGCTGGAGCCTGGGTTCTTCGAATTCGTAAGCCCTCTTCTCCCGCACTCTTTTCTTTCTCCGGAATCTCCCCTTTTTTAATACTTGCTTTTGTGATGTTGGGGCTAGCCGAGGGGGCTATTCTTCAAGGATAGTCCGGCTCCACTGCCGAAGGACAGGGCTGCGGCAGCGGCGAATCGACTCGCGGCCGAGCGGGACAAGAAAGCAAAGGAGGAGATGAAGAAGGCGAAACGACTGAAGCAGGAGGCACGGGATCGGGGAGAGGACGTGAGCAGTGAGAATGATGACGATGATGAGGATGACGATGACGACGACGAGGTAGCCATCGACGTGGATTGGGGCGTCCTGGAGGATGAGGAGACGCTGACAAGTGGCCACCCACCCGTGCAGGGGCCCTTCGCTTTTCACGCAGAGGGAAGTGAATCGATGAGTTCAGTGGAGGCCGGCGAGTCCACCGTTTCGCACGGCGTGCTGGCCGAGGATCGTTGGACGGGGGACGCTGGGCTTGCTGCCGCCGACCTTGAGGCGATCGTGGAAGAGGGTAGCACCGGAGCCGCGCTCGGCTCTGATGCCGCGCCCTGCAAGGTGATGGAGGGGAGCAGCTCCGGTGCTGCGCCCCGTGAGACAATGGAGGGGGACGGCTTCGGTGCCGCGCCCAATGAGATGATCCTCCCTGCCCTAGAGCAGGGGGTAGGCACGAAACGGTCCCGTCCGGATGAGTCAGGGCAGGGATCTGGGGATCCGTCCCCAAAACGCTTTCGCCGGCCGAGGACATCAATGTAAGCTTTTGACTCCTCTGTTTTCATCCTTTTTCCATTTTTATTTTGACTTAACGGTTATTACCTTTGTGTAGGTTCTTGCGGACGGGTCACCCCCTAGGGCTGGCGCCCAAGAAGAGTCTCGCCCTTCAAGTGGGACAGACGGCGTCACCTGAAGCCACCCCTGTTTTGGGCAGGGGTGGTGCCGATGTCGGGGCCGCGTTGGCCGAACCGACGGCGTCCATGGTGGCTCCCACGCCCGCGGAGGTTATTGAGCGAGCGGTCTCTTCCGTGGCGGGCGTGGAACAGCCGGCCGAGGACTGCATACCGCCGGTGAAGGTGATCGTGACTACGCCGAGCCTGGATCAGCTGGGCGCGGTCGTGGTGGCACCCAAGGGCGTGGTGCAATCTGTGCCGCCAGGCGCCCATGTGGATCCGCCCGTGGCGCCCGAAGTGGTCCAGACGGAGGAGGGTCCAGCCGGAGGGTCCTCGAGTGCGGCGGTGGTGCCGCACAGGGTTAGGAGGGAGCCGCCACCGGCCCCTTTGTCGGGAGGAAGCCGCTCCCCTACGTGGGGGGAGCTGCCACTCCAGTGGATGGCTATTCAGGACCCGACGTCAGCTCTTTTCTCGCTCGATGATCATTCCGAGAGCATGGAGCGGGACGGTCTTGACATCGGGATCTCAACCATGCTGAACGCCCTGGACCAGGCCAGAGGAGCCCTTCGTGAGATCGTTATCCCTACCACTCAGGTATTTTCTGGACCTTCTTCTTTCTTCGTGTGTTCTTGTGTTCTCGCATTTCTGATATCAGTCCTCTTCCTCCTCAGATTCTTGTTGCTCGTAGCTGGAAAAATCCCAATTCCTCCGTGAGCAGAAGGTGGAGTGGGATCGCCTCTCCGAGGAGGCCCGGCTGCGGGCAAACATGGCCGCCCAGCTTGCTATCGTCTAGGAGCGGGAGGCCCAGGTGCGTCAGGATGCGGAGGAGGCGCACGGGATGTTCGAGGACCTGTCGGTGAGGTCTAAGCTGGATGGAGAGGAGATTGCCAGACTCAAAAAAGAGCGAGACGAGCTGCTGCAGAGGAATGTCACGGCCAATGAGAAGGCCAGCGAAGTCCTGAAGGAGCTGGAGATGGAGCGGGACCTCCGGCAGAAGGCCGAGAGTAGGGCCACAGCCCTCCAGCAGAAGGTGGACGAGGACGTCGAGGTGGTCCGCTCTCTCCAGGCGGAGCTTGATGACGCGGTGAAAGGAAAGATGAGTGCTGAGAACGTCGCCACCAAGCTGGAGAAAGAGGCTACCTATACGCGCAGGGCCCTTCAGGCTGAGAGCGATGAGCACGATCTTCTACAAGCTGCGGTCGGGGTGGTCCTTAACGCCCTGAATGTGATGGAGCCGATGGAGACCAGCCCGCTCGCGGCTCGTGTCGGAGGTATCACGGCTCGGGTGGGCCAACTTGAGGAGAGTGCCTTTCACGCCGGGATTACCCAGGCCTTCACCGTCGCCCACGCCCATTATGAGAAGGAAATAAACCTAAGGGTGATGAGCGAAGGCTTTCCGTCCACCTACGAGGATGAAGAGCTGGAGGAAATGGAGAAGATGGTCGCTCCCCTTGCGAAGAACCTGGCAGACAGTCTGAAAGAAATGGTTCTCCCTTCGCGGGAGTAATTAATCGAACAATTTTGAGAACAGCTTATATGTAATATGTGGACAAGTGTCGGTACTTTTCGAGTCTGGATGCCTTTCGTGCTTTTGCGTCTTAATTTTGTTTTGTTTGATTTTTTGCGATTTCATTTTTTACGGTCTTACCAATATGTTCCCCTGAATTATGCCGCTGATTATAATGTGAGGAGATTGTTCCGAAAGAAGGAAAGGAGGTGGCCATACCTTAACAGCCCCCGAGTAAGGTCCGACCCCCGCACCTGCTGGGGTCGGGTGTTACTGGAGATCGGAATCGTGGTTCTGGTGATAATGGATGCCATCGCAATAATCCCCGCCCTATCTTCCAACAGAAATCCCAACTGGGGACTCTATGGGCTCGGCAAGGTGGGGCCTTTGAACCTGTGTCCCTGCATTGTTTGGCCCGAGCCCCCGAGCCCTGTTTGGGTCTGATAGGGTTTGGCCGTTAATTGCGTGTTACCCCGTCCTCGGTTTTCACAATCGGAGGGGCTGAGTGAACGACACTTGCCTCGACGGCTTGAGTACCGCGCTCAACGAGCTCGCTAACGGGTACGTTCGTGCGGAATCCGGGTCCATCATTTGCTGATGGGGTCGGCAGAGCCCTCTGGTGGCACTCCACAACTTCTTAACCCGCCTCCCGGCAGATGCCTGAGTCATTTGATAAGCTCAGGGGGCCCGATGGCCTCTCCTCGATGGAGATTCTGTGGGTTTGGCTCGAGGTTAGAATCGAACGAGAGAAGGTCGAGACGTCCCGGTTCGCTTCTGAGCGGGGTCGGGCAGGGCCGCTGGGGCTCGTCTCGGTTATCTCTCGCTGGCTCTGTTCGGCGTGAGGTGGCCTCGAGCCCTTTGCGGGCCGACCTTCGAACCTCAGCCTGTGGTTGCCTATATCGAATGAGGCGACAGCCGTTTCGTGGTGCGACATGAATCGTTGGGATGCAATTTTTTGCATATGAAATGTTTTGAATGCAAGATTTAATTGAAAATAAAGGCGGGGTCGGTAACGTTACCTTGGTGGTATGAGTGGTGGAAAGCTCCTACCGGATGGGTCTAGGCCCTGACGTTTGTGACGAGGTTGGAATAACCTGCATAAGAATTGCTGTTCTTTGTTTTCGTGTCTCGGTGACGATCTGAGCCGTTCGATTAACTTGGGCATCCTGACAGTTCTTCCCTTGGGGGAGACTCTGTAGGCGGACCCCTCCGAGCCTTCTTTGAGAAGGCAGATGTCGAAACTAGAGACGTGAGGGGCGTTGAGTATGATTTTTCTGGTGAACAGAAACACCATAGCTATCGGGGCGTAGGGTTTGCTAGTTCGTCCAGTTTTACTCAAAGCTTTCTGCCTGTATGTCGCGCCCTTAGTTTCAAGCGTACGGAGGGGTCGGGTGAAGAGGATGTCTAGACTGGTAGTCATCCTTGGCAGCCCGCTGTTCGCGTCCCTGCTATTTGACGGGGTCGGAATCTTGCGAACGAATTTTAACGCATAAAGTGAGAAAACTGAGAGGCTTATCTTTCTTTGGTCGTTCGTTCGTCGTGTCTTCTAGGCCGAACGGCCGACCCAGGAGATCTGAAAGGTCCCATCGTCGGGTCGTCCATGGTCTTGCATGGGGGAGGCGAAAAGTTGTCTGCCTTTGTGGGTGCCTTAATCACCGCGTCCGGAGCGGGTTAGTGGCGGGCCATACCCAGACAGTATTCAGTTTGACCAAAGAGGGACGCCTCGTAGACCGGGGTTCATCCCGTCACTTCTGGCACGTCCCCTCAGATATCAATCAGCATTGATTGCGTATTAAAAAAGGGGAAGGGAGAGGGTTTTTCGTCCGACCTTTCGCCTTTCCTTAGTTACAGCGCCTCCTCTTTAAATAGGGAGGGGGAGAGGAATTCTCATCCCACCTCCCCTTCTACCTCCGAGCTGCTATCTCTCCTTCTTCTTCCTTTCCGCCGAACGCGTCCGTGCGTCGTGGCAGTTCCTGGGTGAGGAAGAGTAATGCCAGAGAGAGATAGAGAACTTACAACCTTGCTCGTGAGTCTGGTGCGTGATGTCGAGCTGGAGGTTATCCAATGTAGATGAGATGGTGCGCGCGGCCCTTGGTGAGGAGTCGCTGCTGCTGAAGGAAAAAAGGCGTCGGTGGGCGTCCTACGTCATTGACTGCGCCGTCGTTCGCTGCGCTCCTCCCTTGGCGGGAGGCATTTCCTACCCATACGCCGTTGTCAGGGTTATGGCTGGGGATGATGGCGTAGTCCCCAGATGCCATGGCAGTGGTGTTGCTGCCGGGGTTGCGGCTGACGACGATGCCGTAGTCCTCGGATGCTCCGGCGGAGGCGTCGTAGATGGTGGCACCTTCGAGGATCTAGCGAAGATGTCGCCGATGGAGAGCGTGGCACGGCGACCGCAGTAGACGAGCTGGCCCATGTACACGCCCCGGACGTCACCGATGGAGAGTGTGGCGCGGCGACCGCAGTAGCACTTGTGGTAGAGCTGAGCCGAGACTGTAATGAAATAACGTTGTGGGGAAGCCCCCGAGTAAATAGTCCTTAGAGTATATTGTTCCTTTTTGTAATGACATCGCTTTGTAAGTGGTGAATTTGTGCAAAAAAATGAACAAAATTACATCCTTTGCTTATGGCAAGTCATTTTAACGCTTTCCAACTCTTCTCATGGTCTAAGTCATAGGAAACTAGGAACGTGGGCGAACTAATTCTGATTGAACTGGTGAGCAAAGAGGTTGCAGCCGCTGGGGCGTGGGTGTCTCACAGTCCTACCAGTTGTGTTCAGAATTGGTTCCCAAGATTTTAGCCCTTGAGACTCGTTTACGAGGCGAATGGAAAACTTAGAGAATGTTTGCAAGTATAACACAGGGATTTTTTACAAGCGTAATACTTGTATTACACATGACATATGTTACGATCACATGCCAGCCCCCGAGTGAGGTCTGACCCTTCGCGATTTGCAGGGGCCGGAAGTCACTAAGGATCGGGGTTCTGTTAAGACAAAAACTGATAAAGAAAAGTGTAAGCTTATTTTAAGGATAGAAATGACGTAGCTGCTCAATGTTCCAGGCGTTGGTGAAGACCTCGCCTTTGATGGTTTTCAACCGGTAGGCGCCTGGGCGAAGTATTTCCGCGATGATGTAGGGCCCTTCCCAGGGTGGGGAGAGTTTGTGACGATCCTTGTTGCTCTGCACAAGGCGGAGGACGAGGTCTCCGATGTTGAAGGCTCGACCCCACACCCGTCGACTGTGGTACCGCCGTAACGCTTGCTGGTACTTGGCTGAATGGAGGAGGGCGATGTCACGGGCCTCATCCAGCTAGTCCATGGCGTGTTGGTGAGATGCCTCGGCTCCCTTTTCGTCATATGCTCTGATTCTTGGTGCTCCATAGTCGAGGTCCGTCGGGAGAACGGCCTCGGAGCCGTAGATCATGAAGAAGGGTGTGTAGCCGGTGGCCCGGCTAGGAGTCGTCCTTAGGCTCCAGAGCATAGCCGGGAGCTCAGCGAGCCAATGCGCGCCGCACTTGTTCGACCGGTTGAAAATTCTGGGTTTGAGGCCTTGAAGAAGCATGCCGTTTGCGCGCTCGACCTGTCCGTTCGTCCGAGGGTGCGCAACGGCTGCCCAATCGATTCGGATGTGTTGTTCATCATAGAAACGAATGAATTTCCTACCGATGAACTGCGTGCCATTGTCTATAATGATGGAGTTCGGTACTCCAAAGCGATGGATGATGTCGAGAAAGAACAACACAGCTTGCTCGGATTTGATTGTGGATATTGGCCGAGCTTCAATCCATTTTGTGAACTTGTCTATGGTGACAAGCAGGTGGGTAAAGCCTCCGGGCACTTTTTTAAGTGGCCCAACCAGGTCAAGCCCCCAGACCGCGAAGGGCCACGTGATGGGGATCATCTGGAGAGCCTGGGCCGGGAGGTGTGTTTATCGAGCGTAGTATTGGCACCCTTCGTAGGTGCGTACAATTTGCTCGGCATCGGCTACTGCGATGGGCCAATAGAAACCCTGTCGGAATGCCTTCCCAACCAAGGTTCTTGGTGCGGCATGGTGTCCGCATGCCCCACCGTGGATGTCGCTCAGTAGGAGTTGTCCCTGTTCGTCAGGGATGCAAAGTTGCAGAATTCTGATGTGACTTCGTTTGTAGAGTTCGCCCTCTACAAGAACGAAGGATTTGGCGCGTCGCGCGAGCCGCCGGGCTTCCGTCTTGTCGGTCGGTAGTACATCGTGGAGGAGATACTCGAGGTAAAGCGTTCTCCAGTCATTGGGAGGATCGGATTCCATTGCTGGATCTTCTTCAAGCTCCATGACCTTGGGGTCGGGAGGAACAGTTGGCGGATCGGCCTTGGGGATCGGACTAGAAGGGCCATCGTCGGCTTGTTCCGACCCCGCATAGCGTACCGAGGGTTTGTGTTGATCACTGGCAAAGACGCCTGTTGGAACCGGCTCTCGGCTAGATGCTGCTTTTGCGAGTGTGTCGGCCACTTCGTTGAGGCGCCTGGGGATATGATTGAGTTCGAGGCCATCGAATTTGTCCTCCAGACGTCGGACCTCTCGACAGTATGCCTCCATCTTGACATCATGGTAGCCTGACTCTTTCATGACCTGGTTGACGACCAGCTGAGAGTCGCCCCTAACGTCGAGGCGTCGGATGCCCAGTTCGATGGCGATTCGTAGGCCGTTGATGAGCGCTTCGTATTCTGCAGTATTGTTTGATGAGGGAAAATGAAGCCGAACCATGTACCTCATGTGCACCCCGAGGGGGGATACAAAGACTAGTCCTGCTCTGGCGCCCTTCTTCATCAGCGATCCGTCAAAGTACATTATCTAATACTCTTGGTCGATGGCTGCTGGTGGCATCTGGACCTCGGTCCACTCCGCGATGAAGTCAGCCAGTGCCTGAGATTTGATTGCCGTTCGGGGGACATAAGAAATGCCCTGATCCATCAGCTCGAGTGCCCACTTTGCGGTTCTTCCCATAGCATCATGGCTACGAACGACCTCGCCGAGGGGGAACGACGTCACTACTATCATGGGGTGTGACTCGAAGTAGTGGCGTAGCTTCCTTTTGGTGATGAGGACGGTGTAGAGGAGTTTCTGGATCTGGGAGTAGCGGGTTTTGGAGTCGGATAACACCTCGCTGATGAAATATACAGGGCGCTACACCTTGAAGGCGTGCCCCTCTTCCTCTCGCTCTACTATTAAGGCAGAGCTAACCACTTGGGTGGTGGCCGATATATATAGTAGGAGAGATTCTCCATCGCATGGAGGAACTAGGACCGGTGGCTTAGTTAAAAATTGTTTAACCATGTCAAGTGCCCCCTGAGCCTCGGCTGTCCACTCAAAGTGGTTAGTTTTCTTCAGGAGTCGATAAAGGGAGAGTCCTCGTTCACCAAGGCATGAAATGAATCGGCTGAGGGCGGCAAGGCACCCGGTGATCCGCTGAACCCCCTTTATATTTTGGATTAGGCCCATCCTCATGATGGCTGATATCTTCTCTGGGTTGGCTTCGATGCCACGCTCGGAGACGATGAAGCCAAGCAGCATGCCCCTCGGGACCCCAAAAACACATTTTTCGGGATTGAGCTTGATGCCGTTCGCCCAGAGTTTCGCAAAGGTGCGTTCAAGGTCGGCGACAAGGTGGTCAGCCCGCTTGGATTTGACTACGATGTCGTCGACATAGGCCTCAACGGTTTGCCCGATGAGGTCTCCGAAGCAACTAAGCATACAGCGCTGGTACGTTGCCCCAGTGTTCTTCAGACCAAACGGCATTGAAACGTAGCAAAATGATCCGAAGGGCGTGATAAAAGATGTCACGAGCTGGTCGGACTCTTTCATCATGATTTGATGGTAGCCTGAGTATGCATCCAAGAAACAGAGGGTTTCGCACCCCGAGGTGGAATCGACTATTTGGTCTATTCGTGGTAAAGGAAATGGATCCTTTGGACACGCTTTGTTGAGGCCAGTATAATCAACACACATTCTCCATTTCCCGCTTTTTTTGGACAAGAACAGGATTTGCTAACCATTCTAGGTGGTATACTTCCTTTATGAATCCTGCGGCCAGTAGTTTGGCTATCTCCTCGCCGATGGCCCTGCGTTTCTCCTCGTCGAAGCGGCGCAGGCGTTGTTTCACCGGCTTGGAGCCCGGGAGGATTTGGAGAGTATGCTCGGCGACCTCCCTCGGGATGCCTAGCATATCCGAGGGTTTCCACGCAAAGATGTCCCTGTTGGCGCGGAGGAAGTCAACGAGCGCGCTTTCCTATGCGGAGGAGAGCGCGGTCCCGATTTGGACTTTTTTGCTCTCGGAGCTACTGGGATCCAAGAGGACGTCCCTGGAGCCCTCTGCCGTTTCGAACGATCCAGACGACTTCTTTGCGTCGGGTGTCCCTTCAATGACCTCCTGCCTAAGGGTGGCGAGCTCTTCAGATGCGATGACCGCGGATGCGTGTCCACAGCATTCGACCTCGCACTCGTAAGCGCACTGGAAGGAGGTGCCGATGGTGATGACCCCACGGGGCCCTGGCATCTTCAGTTTCAGGTACGTGTAATTGGGTACGGCCATGAACTTCGCGTAACATGGTCGCCCTAGAATGGCATGGAAAGTCCCCGGGAACCCTACTACATCGAAGATGAGGGTCTCAGTCCGGTAATTGGATTGATCCCCAAAAGTGACGGGCAGGTCAATCTGCCCTAGCGGCACGGCTTGCCTTCCTAGCACGACGCCATGGAAAGGTGCTCGGACGGGGCGAAGGCGCGTTCGGTCGACGCCCATCTCGTCGAGCGTCTTGGCGTACATGATGTTGAGGCCGCTGCCCCCATCCATCAGTACCTTGGTGAGCCGCTTTGGACCGACGATCGGGTCGACGACAAGCGGATACCTTCCCGGGTGTGGGATGGTATTCGGATGGTCGGTCCGATCGAAGGTTATGGTGGATTCCGACCACCGGAGATAAGCTGGCATAGCCGGTCTAGCGGTATAGACCTCTCGATGTGCGACCTTCTGGCGGCGCCTGGAGTCGTAGGCCGCTGATCCTCCGAAGATCATGAGGGCACCGGTCGGAGTTGGGAAGGTGTCGTCCTTCTCCTCCGTGTCGTTAGTGGTGGGAACAGGCTCCTTCCCTTGCTCCTCCTTGTTCAAACCCCCAGCCAAGTATTTGCGCATAAGGCCGCATTCCTTGTATAGGTGCTTGGCCGGGAAGGCGTGGTTTGGGCATGGCCCCTCGAGCATTTTCTTGAAGTGGTTCGGAGTGCCCTCCGTGGGCTTCCAGCCACCTTTGCGGTCGGCAGCGGCCGCGAGTGAGTTGTCGCGCCGTTGCTTCTTATTTTTCCCTTTGGCGGGACGGTTGGAGGCGCCTTCGCTGGCATCCTCGTCCCGCCTTGTCTTTCCATCGGAGCGATCAAAGATGGCTCCGACTGCCTCTTCTCCAGAGGCGTGACTAGTGGCGATGTCCAGGAGTTCCTTGGTAGTTCGTGGGCCCCTGCGTCCTAGCTTGTGGACCAGGGATTCGCAGGTCGTTCCGGACAGAAAGGCTCCTATCACGTCGGCGTTGGCGACGTTCGGGAGCTCATTGCACTATCGGGAGAAGCACCGGATGTACCTGCGGAGGGTTTCATCGGCTTTCTGACGGCAGTTCTTGAGGTCCCATGGGTTTCTAGGGCGTTTGTACGTGCCCTGGAAATTACCCACGAAGATCTCAGTCAGATTTGCCCAACTCTGAATAGCATTGGACGGTAGGTGCTCCAGCCACGCTTGCGCCGAGTCGGCCAAGAACAGCGGGAGATTGTGAATAATAAAGTTATCATCACTCGCACCACCGGCCCGACATGCAAGCCGATAGTCTTCGAGCCAAAGCCCGGGATTTGTTTCGCCAGAATATTTAGGAATGTTCATAGGCGGTCGATACCTTAGAGGGAACGCAGCGTTGAGGATGTGCCGGCCAAAGGCTTGAGGGCCTGGCAGGACGGGGCTCGAGCTTCGGTCCTCGTTGCTGTCGTAGCGCCCGCCACGTCGAGGATGATAGCCGCGGCGCGCTGCTTCTCCATCGTCGCCGTGGGCACGTCTCCGGGCGTCGATTATGCTGCGTACGTCGCGGCCACGGCCGAGGCGTTGATGTACAGGGATGACAGAGGGCTGCCCGCTGGCTGGCGGTGTTTGGTGTACGGATGCATCCTTGGTGGGACGCACTGAGGGTGCGCGCTGGCTGGTGTTGGGTTTGCATCGTCGAGACAATGAACTTTCCGCCAACTGCGCGGCTGCACGCTTGAGCAACGTGCGAATCTCCCGATAAGCGTGTCGATCCTCGGACGTCGTGGCCTCCAGGAGGCCATGCAGCAAGGCGGTTGCTACGGCGATGTTCTGGCTGGCTCGAGCAAAGTGAGGAAAGGCCCCATCGTCGGTGAGGATCCTTTGATGTACGGTGTGGGCTGTGGCGCACGCGCGCCCCCCGTCTTTGCGGCGTTCAATCTCGCGATTGATGTCCGCGTATTCCCATGCGAGCCCTTGCCCGGCCTCATCGATCTCTTGCTGACGAGCCCTTAGCTGCTCCATCCTCAGGTGAGATGGGGCTGTCCCCTCTTCCCCGGATCTGCTCTTAGGATTGTTTGTAGGGGTGGCCTCTTCCCTGGAGGCGCTTTTGGCATGCCCCTCGGGGGTCTGCGTCATGTAGCACTCTCGGGAAGGGTGGTGACACCCCCTGCTGGAATCTGAGCTGGAGAGCGATACAGGCTCCTCGTTGAGGAGCTCGTAGAGGGTCTCTGTATCCCGCTCCATCGCTCCCACGAACTCGATGTCCCTAGGTGGTTGAACCACACGTAGCGCCAGAAGGCGGCCAGCGGTTGCCGCAACGTTGCGGAGACCGAACGGAAACGCTGTCGGGGCGCTCCATACGGACCCTTCCGGACACATGGTGGCGTTGTGAGAGGTCTCCTTGGGTGGCGGGACTCCCCGGGAGTTGCCCGGTGGGCCCTTAAGCCTGAGACGGCTGAGGTTGATCGAAGGGGGAGATGGGGCGGCTGAGTGAGTCAGCGTCAGCTCTCCTCCTAGTGTGATGATGAAATCCAGGTCACCGAAACGCACGTGTGCGCCTGGGGCCCAGGTGATTGCGTGGGTGGCCATCTGAGACCTGATTTGGAACGCGCAAAGCCCCTACCCGGTGCGCCAACTGTCGGTGTTTCGTACAAGCACTGGCAAGTAAATTTATAGTAATGCGCGTTAGGCTTGGATGGTGCGCTAAAGGACACATGATTTATACTGGTTCGGGCGGAACGTCCCTACGTCTAGTTTGTTGCTGCTTGTGTTATTAGCACCGTGAACGGTCTGTAGTAAGGGATACAAACTGCCGAGAGAGGGACTGGTCCCAAGTCTCTGATCGAAGGATTGAAAGGTGGTCGAGAGCTTCATAGCTGCTTGTGTGTATGAGTGCGTTCTATTGTTCGGTCCTATTTTTTCCGTCCCTTTGATGGAGGATGCGCATCCCCTTTTATAGATGAAGAGGCTGGCTTTACAAGGGTGAGGGCTCTAGGATGCATACTCTACTTAGCCTTGGGGCTCATGTCTACCTGGTCAGGTCCCCCATTCTGATGAGTGCGAAGGAAGATAAGTGCTTACGATGTTGTCGATATCTCTGTAGGATGTCAGATTAGTCACAGCATGCTGCCCCCAGGGTATGGCCTGTAGTACAGTGGTTTTGACTTAGGAGCCTCCCCCCAGCCTTGCTCCATACGCCTTCTGGTTCCCATGATTCTTGTTGGGAGAATTCGGGGTCGGGGTCTGGTGTAGCACCGTGGCCAAGGCCCTCTGACTGGGAGGACCTGAGGGGTCGGGAAGAGGGCCCGCTCCCTCGGGTCCACAGCGCGGTGACAGAGTATCCGTTGTTCGTGGAGATAGCAAATCCGTTCTTGGAGTGTAGCGGTTGTCGTATATCTTCGTTGGGTTCTGTGTCCTAGAGCTGAAGGCGGCGCCTACAACTCTACCGAGTGAGATGCACGCACCTGTAATACCTTTTGGGCTCAGCGGCGCCTGGAAGGGTCTAAAGCATCAGTCCTATTGCTCCTTGGTAGTCCTTTTCCTGCCAGGGCATAGGGTATGGTCGTTGGAGCCATGGTTGACCCGAACGTCTTGTCTCGTCCTGTACCCATCATTATGAGGGATAGATATCGATCAGGGCGAGGCTCGTTCTGGGCCGTCGGGTGAGGCGGAGATCAATCCCTATCTCTTGGGCGAGACTAACCCTATCTCTCTGGGATCGGGCGAGGCGGAATCCATCCCTTAGCCTTCGGGCGAGACCGAGCCCGCCCTATAGGCGTCAGGCGAGACGGAGTTTAGCCTTAAGCCTTTGGGCGAGGTAGGGTTATCCCACAAAGGCGTCGGGTGAGGCTGACCCTGCCCCTCCGGGATCGGGCGAGATGGAACTCATCCCTTAGCCCTCGGGCGAGACCGAGCCCGCCCTCAAGGCATCGGGCGAGACGAAGTTTATCCCTCGGCCCTTGGGCGAGACCGAGCCCGTCCCAAAGGTGTCGAGCGAGGCGGAACCGAACTCCTGTTACTCGAACAAGGGATGACATGACGCCTTTATGCGTCCAGAAGTTTTTCACGTTTGGTGGTTATCGGTTCCACCTCCTGGGGTACCCTGGTATTAGGTCCCCGACAGTTACCAATAACAAGTATGAAGTATGGTATACAGTCTTATAACAACTACATGAATTCTTACTCCTAATGCTGATTTACTCTATATATAATAAAGTAATGGTAATAGCTACTCTATTTATCAACCTACTCTAAGGCTACAAAATTTACAGCAAGTACATAATAATCTAGTGAGCCTACTGTAAAATTTTCATAGCTATAGCTATCACCAATTTACCACAAAAATTCTTACAATTATTAATCTACATAATACTAAGCTTTTCTAGTTGGAATTTATGAACCTATCATTGTCACAGCTAACTGTAATCTGAATACACTAACAGGTGGATAGTATTTTTGTGAACCTAACAAAATTGGTTTCACTATTTTTGGATAACTACACAATTTACTACAATTTATCAAAGTTTAGCTAGGAATTATATTGAATAAATGTTTGTAATTCACTGGATAATTAAAAAATGAATTCTACCGCGTGGCCCGCCTACAACGGCTCGGGCCACCCTGGTGTCCTGTGCACGTGCACGCACAGCAACCGGCGTGGCCCACTCAGCAGCGCGCGACGCGGCCCACAGTAGAGCCCGTACGAGGCTGGCACTTTAGCGAAGAAGCCCCTGTTCTTAAACCTATTCGCGAAACTAACCCGAGCAATATTTAACGAGTCATTGGCTTCGCATCTAGGACCCTACTTCTATTCGAATTCACATTTTACGAAGCCCCTGGCTAGACTAACAGGGGCCGTGGCGAGCACAGACCTCTCCGGCACTCACCTGCACCCCCATGAGCTTCTACGTGCCATGCGCAACGGATTGAGGTAACAAATGCAAAGAATGGCGCACTATGCAGGTGTGGCCACGTGCCGCAGTGGGGTTTGGCCACGGTATTCCGACGCCGGTGAAACCACCTAACCGTACGCCTCTACTGCTACTCGGTAACCATCTACATGCTAAGAGTAACCACCTTAAAACCCTAATTGAATCACTACCGTGCCCAACCGAGCTAGCCATAGAAACAACATCTAAGCCAGCTCATCGGCGACCGCCAACATGCTTCGGGCTACCTAGCCACTAATTGGCTCAACCACCTATCCTAGGAGCAAGGGGGCCTTACCAGCGACACGTAGGATGGCTTGGATAAGGTCATGGGGCACGACAAGGCGACTGGCCATGCACGTGGGGTCGCTCTAGTTCCTGGCGAGAGCGGCGACGACGTTCCCAACGACCCGCGGCTCCTCCAGCAAAGCCACTATGCGAGTGAGGTCACCAAGTCAATCACTACGTAATGCACAACCTAATTGAAATAGCGAAGCACCACACGATGCCATGGCCATGTGCCCACTCTGGCGGCCATGGCAGACCGCCGCAAGCGTGAGAACGAGGCAAGCAGGGCAAGCCCACACGCGTGCACATCCAACGTCAATGGGAGTAGTAGCTGTACGGTAGCGCCGGATGGTGTGCAGTGCGAGTGATGTGACACGACGGCGAGCAACAACTTTAGGTGGACGTGATGGGAAGGGGCAGAGCAAGCAGGCATGGCTGGGCCCAGAGCACGGCAGTAGGAGACCTTGGCCGATGGCGTAGAGCCAACGCACGGGTGTGCGCATGTAGGTGCGATGGTGGCTAGGGCGGCAGCACTGAGAGCCATGTGGTGACCACGCCCTAGGCGCTGGCATTGCTCAACCCATGACTTGCATGCTTTTTAAAGCCATTCAAAAACTCAAACCCAATGATTCAATAGTCAAACCAGCTATTCTACACTCAAGAGGGTACCTAGGGCTATCGAACTAAGCCAAAGCATCTTGCCACTTCTTAACCTGATCGTTCTACAAAAATTGTCGAACGTAGCTTTGTCAACGCAATGTCCGACGTGGGAAAATTCGGCTAAGTCCTAACGATTACGTGTCGAATGCGATTTTCGAGTTACCCGATACACTAGCTAGCGAACCCCGTCCTCGACCGCACGTATTTTATTGTTGCCTACGAAGTTCTTGCTACAAACTTTATCAAAGTTTGCATAAATGTTCTATAGCATTTTTGTTCGATAAAAATTCACTTAGAATACTGACGATATAAAGCGACATGAAATGTAACATTTGTTTCTTGTTTCAGAAGAACGTTTCAAGTGTCGTACATTGATTTATACCCTATATTACACCCATGTACAAGCAAGTATGATGCTCATGTAGTGTTTTAGCAAAAGCTGTACAATATAACACTGAGAGTGTTATAAATCTACCCCCTAAAACAAAATCTCGACCCGAGATTTCATGTGCCTAGTGTGAGAAAAAGATAGAAAATACATTTCGAAGCAGCAACTAACTATCAGGGCTAGAGAGAAGGTGGGGGTAATGTTTCAATATATATCTCTCATGTTCCCATGTGGCCTCATCCTCAGAGTGGTTTTGCCACTGCACCTTGTAGAACTTTACCACACTGTTTCTGGTCACTCTTTCTTTCTCGTCTAGGATTTTGACATGGTGCTCAACATAAGTCAAATCAGGCTAGAGGGGAAGCCCTTCAATTTCCATAGCTTCATCAGGCACCCGCAAAAATTTCTTCAACTAAGAGACGTGAAACACATCATGTACCGTAGATAAGATATTAGGGAGCTAGAGTCGATACGCCACTAGGCCACACTGTGCCAAAATCTTGTAGGGACCCACATATCGGGGAGCTAACTTGCCATAGATACCAAACCGATGCACCCCTCTCATAGGAGAAACCTTGAGATACACATAATCTTCCACTCCAAACTACAAAAGCCTTCTTTGCTTGTCCGCATAAGACTTCTATCGGCTCTGAGCTGCCTTCAAGTGACTTTGAATTATGGTGACTTGTTCTCGAGCCTCTTTGATGAATTTTGGACCAAAGTAACCATGGTCGGCCACTTCAACCCAGTTAAGTGGTGTTCTACACTTCTTGCCATACAAAGCTTCAAACGGTGCCATGCGAATGCTCTCTTGGTAGCTATTATT